>NC_056750.1:408616927-408704427 GCF_019279795.1 Protopterus annectens | reverse complement strand
GGAAATGCTCCCTCATGGTGTGCAGGGTTTCCCCAAAAGAATAATCCTCAGGTGGAGACGCTGCAGGTATGGACTCTTCAGCATCAGAGTCCTCATGGGGGGTGGGGGGGATATCCCTGATCAGAAGAGGAACCAGAGAAAATGGAAACCTGGTCAGAGGAGTCATAATCAGTATTATCCTGCCTAGGCCTTTTGTCACTTCGGCCATTTTAAGCATCTGTTTCTTTGGCATGGATGACCGTTCTGGAGAATGCTGTACTTGTTTCCTTGTCTTTAAAGGTGTTTTTGACTTTGCCTTTGCTGCTGAAGTGGACTTAATTGTAAGCTGTGAAGGTCTGAAAACACCCTCAGAAGCAGATGCCTGCTCAGAGGCTCCGGACCCATCCGAGGGTATAGTTTCCGTAGGCCCAATACCTTGAGTTTCCACAGGCCTCGGTGTCTCCACATGACTTTTGGTTACGGCCTGTGGCTCTGAGGTAGCGGGTGTCAGGGGCTGCGAAAGCGCCTCACTGAGAACCGGCGACTGGCCTAGAAGAGGCTTCGCCGTCGGTTTTGGACCTCGGATGACTGTCCTTTTCTTTGTCTTTGCGTTTTTTATAAATTGCGGTCGTCGGTTGTTCCGAAGGGCATTATGTAATTAAACCTTCGGCCAAAGTAACGTAGAGCAAAATCAAACCGACGTTTAATAGTTCATTTATTGAATCTAGCACAAAACCGACAACTAGTAACGTTGTGGTCAGGGCCTAGGCAAGGCATACAGTAAGAGTGAAAGTCCTTATGCGGTATTTGCTTCCCACAAGAAATACAATTATTAACTTTTACTGACATCGGTCTGGAGCAAGAAAAAGTTTCCCCAATGGGGTACTTAGCTTTATTGAAGACTTCGGTTCTGAAATTCAATTTTGAAAATCTCAGGAGTCGGCCGACCGGCACTTGCGAACTGCTTTTGCTTCGGGCACCGCTTAGCAAGAAAGACTGGAGAAAATGGCGTTGGTTGCAACTTTTATACCCCTGGCGCACTGACGTCAAGGAAGAGGCGACAGCAACCGACGCCGGACCAAGTCTTTGGAACTCGGGCTGACTGCGGGTTGCCTGCCAGCAGGATAACCCAAGTGTAATGACTGCAAAGTACAGTTTTGTACCTACCATAAATGTAGATGTCCGATAGGTATGCATCTGCAATCCTTACATATGGGTTGTCCTGCCTCAGGCAGCCCTTCGGTCGGCCGGATTCCAAAGTCTGGGTCGGCGGCTGATGTCGCCCTTTTCCTGGCGTCAGGCGCCAGGGTATAAAAGCATCAGCCGCAAAAATTCAAACATGCACAGTGATATATATATATATATATATATATATATATATATATATATATATATATAAAACAAATACACCATAATAGATACCCAGCTAGCTAGAAAGAGGGATAACTACTCAAGGAATACCACAGAGGGGTAAGGAGGGAGGGAAATCCTGACTGCAGATGCATACCTATCGGACATCTACATTTATGGTAGGTACAAAACTGTACTATGTCCTTCAAGGATGCATCTGCAGTCCTTACATATGGGTAGAATACCATAGCGAAGCTGGGGGTGGTAGGATCTAAGAAAAGGATGGTGTAGCTAAAATGCCCTGCAGGACTGCAGTAGCAAAGCCTGCTCTGGATCTGGAATATAATGGTAAGTTGTAATGCTTGGAAAATGTATGCACGGAGCTCCATGTAGCAGCTTCTAAGATGTCCTTTGTAGCCACCCCTCTTAAGAAGGCTGTGGAGGTGGCTGTGCCTCTCGTGGAATGAGGTCTAATATTGGATGGCACAGGTTTGCCATGAAAAGAGTAACAGAATCGAATGCAATTCCCTATCCATTTTGAAATTGTCTGTTTGGAAATTGCTTTTCCTTGTACACCAGCAGCATATGCTACAAAAAGCTGGTCAGTTTTCCTGTAAGTCTGAGTTCTGTCCAAGTAGTAGCGCAACTGTCTGTGAATGTCCAGTGTATGCAGAAGTTTCTCTCCTTTATTTTGTGGATTTGGAAAGAAGGTAGGCAGGTGAATAGCTTGGTTCAGTGAGACCCTGGATACCACCTTTGGCATGAATGAGGGATTGGTTCTCAATGAGACTCTGTCCTGATGAAAAGTAAGAAATGGTTGTACTGCCATGAGGGCCTGTAACTCAGATGACTGGCCCCCAGCCAGAAGCGTAAGTGACTCCTTGATGCCCTGTCCATCTTGATATGGTAGTATGCATCTTGGAGGTCTATGGAGCACATCCAAATGTCTTTCCCCAACAACTGTAGTATCGATTGTAAGGGGACCATTCGGAACTTGAACTTCTGTACAGATTTGTTCAATTTGCTGAGATCCAAGATGGGTCTCAAGTTCCCTGTTCTTTTTGGCACCAAGAAGAATCTGGAGTAAGTCCCTAATCCTACTTGGTCTGCAAGAACGGGTTGGAGGACTCTTTACAAGCAACTTTTGGATTTCTAGAGTTGCTGAATCCCTGGGATTGGGTGGAACATCTGGGATTCGTCTGATCCGAGGAGGTGGATAAAAGAAGGGAATATGATAACCTCTGGTAATTATCTTTAATACCCACTTGTCTTGAGTGATATCGTGCCAGGCTTCTGAGTATAAAGATATACGACCCCGGACTGGCTCCAGAGACGCGCAGTCGGGCCTCCTTTCAGGAGCACTGATAGGGACGACCATGAAAGGAATCGCAGTCTCCCTGGTTCTACAGGCCTCCCCTGCATCTAGGGTGGAATCTACCATTACTTCCTCCTCCTCTGCCTCTGGAGAAGCAATCCCCTTGTGCGTCCTGAAAAAACCTCTGCGACTTCTAGAACCACATTTTACCACCCTTCTGCCCTTTGGGATAGGGTCTAGAAGGAACGGAAAAAAGGACTCCCACAGCAGACAGGATTTTTCCTTCCTGTTCGCACCTGGAGAGTGTCCCCTTTACCTAGGTTAAAAACAATGAGGATCCATCAAAGGGAGCATTGGTAAATGTAGACTTAAAGACCTCTGCAAAGTTACACAAGCACATCCAGGAGTGTCTTCTAAGAGAAACTCCTGAACCCGCTTGCCCTACTCGCTCAATCAGCTGCGTAAGATATCAAACTCATGGTGGAGTTTACGATAGAATTTAAGGTAGACATCTGTGCGTTAACCTTCTCAGATACGTTACCTTGCAGAGTCTCTCCCAGTTCTTTTAGGAGATCTCTCTGGAGCCTTGTAAAGTGAGACAGGTAGTTCAGCAATCTAAGTGTAAAAGCCGCTGAAGAAAAAAGACATGCTTCCCATACCTATCCATTGTTCGAGATTCCTTGTTAGGTGGATGGGCAGTGGAGGAAGTTTCAGCAAGTTCCTTTTTGGTGGCTGCTGCCACCACCATGGCATCTACTGGAACGCCCTTAGCAAGAAAACCTTTGTCCTGGGGTGCTGACAAAAATTTATTTGTTCTTCTCGGAAACGGTTCCACAGAATCAGGAGATTCCCACACCTTTCGACTCACAAAATCCAGTAGCTCGTCAAAAGGTGGAGACACCCAAGAGGCGGAGGGTTGAAACCCGAAAGCCTTCAGGTACACTGACTCCTCATCAGAAAGGGATGTGGTGGGTCAGCCGCCTCTCTATTTCAGGATCTCAAGGATATCTGAGAATGAGATGTCAGAGGATGACTTGGGGGACCCTTCTGACTCCTCGAGGTCAGTGTCTGATGTAATGGACTCATCTGGGGAGTCAACGTGTTTCCTCTTACAAGTTTTCTTCCTACGTGGCTCCTCAGAAGGGTATTTTGGGAGACCTCGGAAGGCTGCAGACCACTCATGGAGGTTTCCTGAGGCTGCGATTCACTGCTGTGTTGGGAGAGAGAGGGAGATGACACTGAAGTTGGCGCTTTAGGGGGGAAGAGTGTTGGTACCTGTGGTTGAAACTGAAGACCTGGACAGCACACTCATCACCTCGAAGGCCAATCCTCCTGGCTCTGAGGATGCCCCACACTACGAAGATGCAGAGGCAGTCCTCGGAGCCGAGGAGATGGGCTCCAAGGCACATGTGGGGTCCAAGCTCACCAGAACTGAAGCACTGAGAGGTAGGCTTGGAACCAAAGAAGTTCGATTCTAAGCGTCCCCCTCAGGCCCGACAGGAGAACTGAGGACCCTAGACCCCACGGACAACACCAAAAAGGTCGGAGCGGATATCGGAATTGAGAGACCCACTGAGGTAGCTGGAACAGACTTTTCCACAACCCAAGGAACCGACATCTCTGGCTCCAAAGGCCCAGAGTGGCTCGGATGAAAAATATTGACAGGGTGTAAGGGCACATTAGGCTCCGGATCCAACTGGGACGGAGCCAAAAGTAAATTCGCCAGCGCCGAAGCCTGAAGCAGTCTGTGCACCACTCCCCTGACATCCTCATCAGAAAGGCTCGTAGAGGACCTGGAAGATAAGAGTGAGGGACCTAGATCGCTGAAAGATAAGCGATCCAAGATTCGAGGAGACTGGTCAGAGTTCAGCTGACTGGCTCCGAGACACAGGCTCAGTTATCAGCTCAGAAACTCCTGGAGCCGAAACTGATAGATCCACAATAGAAACCTCTGTCGGCACAGAGACCAGTAGAGCTGGCGAGGATGTAGTCATTTTGGCAATTTTGTCTGGCGGCTCTGACGACACAGACTGAGTGAGAGACTGCCTTTTTGGAGATTTGGCTTTATCTTTTTTGGAGGAAGGAGATTTAGTGCTGGAGGATGAAGAAGTCAACTTCTCCTCAAAAGAATGATTCAAAAGCCCTTTCAAGATAAGTTTGTTCTTCCTCTCCTGAAGAACAAGGGGACTAAAGGCATGGCAAAACAAGCAAAACTCTTGGAGGTGAATAGCCCCCAAACAATATACACACACATTGTGCTCATCCATTGAGGACATTTTCTGGGCACATTTTGTACATTTTTTAAAGCCCGAAGGCTTGTGATTCCTAGTATCCTTAGACATAGTGCAATAAACAACTAAGATAATGCACAAGAACTACCTCTCAACAGATAGACAGGCAACAGTAAAGACAAACAGGCAGACAGACGTCTAGGTCCTAAGAGGAGAAGAAAGAGATGACCAGAGGACTAGGTCCTCTAACTTAAATGGGCCTAGCCCAAGGTGAAATGGAAATAGAATAACAATAACAAACAGCATAAGCGAAGCGATGCACGGATACAAGAAGGCCAACGGAAGAACGGCCAATCAAAGCACAAACAGTACACACATAAAACAATGCAGCAAACTGTCTAAAGCAGACACGTAATGTGCTAACACACTAAACTATAGACTATAATTATGTTTAGTCAACAAATAACTAGCAAAAAGTATTGAAAGTTTTCACTTGGCCATGGCTTAAGAAAAGCACGTCTGAGCTCAACGAGTGGCAAATGAGATCTGGGTTATGTTAGCAGTGCATCATGGGATACCTCCTAGCCACGAGCCAACCAGAAGTTTTTGAGCTAGAGAATAGCAGAGTCAGAGCCGAGGTCTGGTTCCGATCCCAAGTGTAAGAATGAAGGCGAGATAGGACTACAGAACATATTGCCTTGCTGACAACTGGTGTAGAGGAAGGATCTCTAAGAAAGTCTTAAGAGTTCCTGAGCCTTTTTTTTTTTTTTTTTGGGGGGGGGGGGGGTACTATCATTCTGTTTGGGAATCTGCATCCCAGAAAGATATGACATTCAGATGGGATGAGGATAGATTTTTTGAAGATGATAGTGAATCTTAGATGATGTAGGATGGCAACGGCTGAGCAGAGGTCCCTCAACACTTCCACTGGGGTGTATGTCTGGAACAGGAGGCTGTCCAGGTAAGGGAGGATTTGAATGCCCTGGAGTACACAGAAAGTGACTACTGGAGCTAAACATTTTGTGAAGACTCCAAACAAACAGAACCCGTAAAACTAAACAAGATGAACCAATTCAACTGCAGAACGCTGGTTTATTAAGGCTGGTTTATTAATAATACAACATGAAATCAACAAGTACTAAGCTCTTTCACCCATAAAATATACCGGGCATCATCAGAGTACAAAAAATGTAACTATAACTTCCATTTAAATAGGTGTAGCAATTAAATAATGACTGATTAAAACCAATTGTAATTAATTAAACAATTATTTACACACACTTCAATGTAAACCCTAAAAACTGCCTTTAAAAACTGCTTATGTCAACAGTTATAATGCCAAGACTTGTTTAAACAAATTTTAACAAAAATAAGCATTCATATAAAATGCAAGTAATAATATCTTAAAAATTTATCTATAACAATAGACTGTAAAGATGTGAAAAATCTAATGTGATTAAAAACAATAAAATAAATAAACCCCATAATTATTAAAATAGGTCATTAAATAAATTGTGATTTATATCTAAGTATACTAGCTATAGAAATATAGTCAATGATACCTGGATGAATACTTGCATTGAGTCTTAGTTGCCATTTCACTTCTAGTAATATCTTGTCATCACCTCCTTTATTATTATTGTGAGGTATTCTATCACGAAGAATAAAAACCTTTTGAAATTGTCACACCTTACACTATGTGTGTAAAGGGCACTAGTGCCTTTTTTCTTTTTATATCTCTGACATGTTCTCCTATTCGATCTTTAAGTTTTCTGATGGTTTTCCCCACGTAGTAAGCTGAACATGATGAACAAGTGGCAAGATAAACTACCATTTTTGTATTGCAGTTGCAATACCCTGGACATCTTATAGCTTTTCCAAAATTGTGAACTACTACATAGGGTCCATCATTAATATATTTACATGTGTGACATGTACCACATTTACCATCTTAGA
Organism: Protopterus annectens; assembly: GCF_019279795.1. Lineage (NCBI taxonomy): Eukaryota > Metazoa > Chordata > Ceratodontiformes > Protopteridae > Protopterus > Protopterus annectens. The sequence continues at coordinate 408,697,596 of NC_056750.1, read as the reverse complement.
CTTTAAATAAATATTCTTACTCTATGTTGCATCATAATATTCTTTTAAATTCATACCTCTACTGTAAGTCATTTTGGGTCATAAACCAAGGATGTCAATACATTCATCATTATTCAAAAACACACTGGCCCAAGTCTCTCGTACAGTATTAACAATTTTCATAGATACTTCGTTACTACCATAAATGTAGATGTCTGATAGACATGCAACTGCAGTCATAACATGTGGGTTGTCCTGCCTCAGGCAGCCCTCGGTTGGCCGGATTCCAAAGTCTGGGTCCGACGTCGGCTGATGTCGCATTTCTCTCTGACGTCAGAGTGGCTGGAGTACATAAGCATCAGCCGACGCCATTTTCCTCAGTGTTTCTTGCCCCAGATGCCAGGTGCCCTCCAAGGAAGGCTGTAATGAAATTGGAAGACAAAAACAGGATTCCAAACAAATAAATGAGCAATAAAACAAATACACCATAACAGATATCCCCAGCTAAGAGTAACAGGGATAGGAGTGGACCCTAGGCATAAAGGGGTATGGAGGGAGGGAAAATCCGACTGCAGTTGCATGTCTATCGGACATCTACATTTATGGTAGGTACAAAACTGTACTATGTCCTTCAAGGATGCAACTGCAGTCATAACATGTGGGTAGAATACCATAGCTTAGCTGGGGGAGGAGGAATGCTCTAGGAAAAAGATGGTGTGGCAATCAAACCCTGCAGGACTGCCGAAGCAAAACCTGCTCTGGATCTGGAGTATAGAGGGAGATTGTAGTGTTTGGAGAATGTATGCATGGAGCTCCATGTAGCAGCTTCTAGAATGTCCTTAGTAGGCACCCCTCTTAAGAATGCTGTAGAGGTGGCTGTAGCTCTGGTGGAATGTGGTCTGACATTGGCTGGAACAGTCTTTCCATGGAGGGAATAACAGAATCTGATGCAATGTCCAATCCATTTTGAAATAGTCTGTTTTGAAATTGCTTTTCCTTGGACTGCAGGGGCGTAAGCTACAAAAAGTTGTTCAGACTTCCTACTGGCCTTGGTTCTGTCCAGGTAGTATCGATGTTGTCTGTGAATGTCCAAGGTATGCAACAGTCTTTCCCCCTTATTCTCAGGATTGGGGAAGAAAGCAGGCAGATGAATGGCTTGATTTAAAGAAACCCTAGATACCACCTTTGGCATAAAAGTAGGGTTTGTCCTTAATGAAACCCTGTCTCTGTGAAAAATAATGAAGGGTGGTATTGCCATTAGGGCCTGTAGCTCCGAAAGCCTTCTTGCTGAGGTAATTGCCAACAAGAAAGCTGTCTTCCATGAGAGAAATTGCAAGTCAACTGAAGCTGCTGGCTCAAATGGAGGTAGAGTCAGTTTTTCTAGGACAAAATTGAGGTCCCAGGCTGGCACTGGGGCCTTTCCTGGTGGCTTAATGTTCTTGATTCCCCTGAGGAATTGCCTTAGTAAAGGGTGTGAAAAAACAGGAGGATCAGTGTTGTATCTAGCTGAAATGGCAGATACATGTATCTTTATGGAAGAATATGAGAGGCCGTTCTTTAACATATCTGCCAAATATTCCAAGATGAGTGGGATGTTCAACAATGATGCATCGTGTCCCTTGCTGGTATTCCAATTGCTGAATCTTTTCCACTTTGCTAAGTAAACCTTTCTGGTGGATGGTCTTCGAGCCTCTGTTAGTATCCACTGAACTTCTTTGGAGAGAGATAGGCTGAAGTTATTTATGGGATCTCCCAGGCTGTTAGCTGCAGTGTCTGAAGATTTGGATGCAGTGTTTCGAAATTGTGTTGAGTCAAAAGTAGAGGCCATTGGGGAAGGGCCCACCTCCTGGTGTGACATATGCTCCGTAGTAGTGGGTACCAGTGTTGTCTTGGCAAGTCCGGAGCTATTATGATTCCCTTGGGTCTCTCTGCTTTGATCTTTAGTAATACTGAGGTCATCAGTGGCAGAGGTGGGAATGCATAGATTGTTAGGGAGTTCCAGTTGAATAAGAGGGCATCTATTTTCCAAGCTTTTGGATGGTATGTCCTTGTGCAGAATTTTGGTAGAAGATGGTTGAGGTGAGAGGCAAATAGGTCCACTTCTGGCTTGCCCCATGTCGAAGTGAGTTGTCTGAAGGCCTTCGGATGTAACCTCCACTCGTGTGGATCTGTGAAATTCCTGCTTAGGCTGTCCGCCAACACATTGTCTTTTCCTGGAACAAACTGGGATTGTAACTGGATGTTTAGGCTCAGTGGTTTCTCCCAAAGATTCATTGTCAGTCTGCAAAGGGGGTAAGAGTGGGTGGCCCCCTGCTTGTTTATGTACCACATCACAGTGGTGTTGTCTGTCCGTATCATTAAATGGCCTTGCTGGAGTTGGTGTTGAAAGGCCTCGATGGCATGCATTACTGCCAGCATTTCCTTTTGGTTTATATGCAGATGTGTTTCCTTTGGAGACCATTGTCCTTGTATACACCTGCCTTCCATGTGCGCCCCCCATCCAAGGTCTGAGGCGTCTGTAGTCATGGTCTGTGTTATCTGTGGTTTTTTGAATGACATACCTGTGTTTGTTTGGCTCACCGAGGGCCACCATAGGAATTCCTTTTGTAGGCATGGAATGAGTGGTATGATTGTCTCCAAGTTGTTGCTGTGTTGAGACCAAATGCTTTTTAGGTACCATTGAAGCTTTCTCATGTGTAGTCTTGCTAATGGAACCAGGAGAATGCAGGATGCCATGTAACCCACGGCCTGTAGGAATCTCCTTGCAGTCATCTGGGTGAGTTTTGCTAAATCTTTGAAGTAATGAGTTAACTTCTCTTGCTTGTCTTCTGTCAGGTAGGCCATCTGAGAGGCTGTGTCTAGTTTGGCTCCTAAGAAGATTATTTGCTGGGATGGCTGCAGTCTTGACTTTTGGAAGTTGACTGTGTATCCCAGAGCTTGAAGTAATCGTATGACATAATCCAGGTTTTTTGTCAACATCAATTTGTCGTCCGCTTGTATGAGGCAGTCGTCCAGGTACGGGTAAATTTGTATACCCTGGAGCCTGCAATAAGCAATTTCTGAAGCCAGGCATTTTGTAAATACTCTGGGCGCAGTAGATAAGCCAAATGGCAATGCTGAGAATTGATAATGCTCTGGCCCTGCAAGAAATCTGAGGTATCTTCTGCAGCTGTGTCTGATAGGGACATGCAGGTATGCCTCCTTGAGGTCCAGAGTAATCAGCCACGACCCCTTGCCCAGCATGGGAAGGAGTTGCTGCAGAGTCAGCATTTTGAACTTTGGTACTATGAGAAAGGTGTTTAATGCGGACAAGTCCAGTATTGGTCTCCACTGAGATTCTTTTCTTGGAACAAGGAACAGTCTTGAGTAAAACCCCTGGTCTTGTTCTTGTTGTGGAACTCTTTCTATTGCTTTCATTCGAGTCAGCAGAGTGATTTGCTTGATAGCCTCTGCCCTCTGATTTTGTGGTAGGTTTGGCATGCCTTGTTTTCTTGGTAAGGTATGAAAATGAAACCTGTACCCTCGGTCTATAATGTCCAAAATCCATTTGTCCTTTGTCAGTCTGTGCCAGTTTTCTGCAAACAGAGATAATTTCCCGCCCAAGGGAGCTTCTAGTTGTTCCCTGGTAGGCGGTAGTAGAGGAAAGTCATTGAGATTGTGGTTGTGGGGCAGGTGAAACCCTTGCGTCACTTATTTGGTTTCCTGGCTGCCATTGTCGTCCCCTGTAAGGGCCTCTGTATTGGCCTCTTCCTCAGCCACGTCTGTTCTTACCCCTTTGAAACTTTTCTGGATTAGGAAAGGACCAGTTTTTTGAAGGCCAATTCCTACTGAATCTGGGGGGTTGAACCTGGAGGAAATCTTTCACAGTCTGAACTGATTTTGCTTTTTCTTCGATGGTCTTTAACACATCCATAGCATTTGCACCAAAAAGCTTGTTCTTTTCCAAAGGTGCATCCAGAAGTTTTGCTTTTACATGATCTGGTAGAGGTTGATCTTTTAACCAAGCATGTCTACGAATGACTGCCCCTGTCATAGCTGCCCTACATGAAGATTCCAGTGCATCATATCTACACTGCAGGAAGTGATTGCTTACTTGCTGAGTGTTATGTACAGCTTCCTGCAAAGTCTTCCTGTCTAAAGGATCAGGAGTGGCTAATGTTTTTTGTAAATCTTCTAACAGATAATCCTGATATTGTAACATATGAAAAAGGCAATTTAAAGCTCTCATAGATAAGGTAGTGGATGTGTAAACCTTTTTGCCCCATCTCTCTAATGACCTTGCTTCCCTGTTGGAGGGCAAGGGGTTTTTTGAGGTGGAGGCTGAAACTACTTTAGGCCCCTGTGAAATAGTTTCCAAATCAGCAGTATGGGCCCTGAATAAATGGGAATGAGTTTCTGGGACCCTGTAATACCTGTCTGGCTTGGCTGGAGCAGGAGGAAGGGAATCAGGGGTAGCACTAGAATCAGCATACAAATCATCCAGAACATCAAGTACAGGAGGAATAGCTAAGGGCCTGTGCTGAGGCTTCTTAAGGAAAGTCCTTAGGCGTTTCCTAGAATCAGAGTATTCCTGACCTTGCCACTTGAAATGTTCCCTCATGGTGTGTAGAACTTCCCCAAAAGAAATATCCTCAGGAGGGGAGGCCGAGGGGATGGAATCTTCTGCATCCGAGTCCTCATAGGTCTGGAAGAGCTCTTCCAGGCTATCTGAGTGGACAGAGCCCTCAGAATCTTCATCTGAAGGAGTAGGGTCAGAGGGTTCAACCAGAGGCCTTTTATCAGGAGGAGGCTGGGATCCTCTCTCAGGATGGGCCTGTGAACCTCTGATCATGGAAATCAAATCAGCAGCCATGGACATAATTTGTGTCTCTGGAGTCGGCTGAGGTAAGGATTTAGAAGTAATATGCTTTGTTTTGCTGGCTGCCTTAGCCCTAGTGTAGGCCTTAATAGACATGGCCATAGGGGGCCTGGCAGCTCAACGTGCAGGAGTGACCTTGTCTACAGCAATGGTCTCGGGCATTTCCTCGGGTTCAGTATCCGGAGGAAAATCTATAACTGGCGGAGTAATGTCTGGAAACGGAGTCGTCGGTAATGCGGTGTCTTCGGTTCGGAGCAGTGGAGAGACCATCTCAGAGGGAACCGGAGCACTCGCGGTAGGTTTTGGCGTGGAGTCGGTGGTAGACGCAGGCCGAGGATGTCGGTCCTAGTCTTTTCGCTTTTTGGGAGTTTGTGATGTCGGAAGATCCGACGGCATGGTGTAAGCAAAAATATCGCCGAAAAAATCTTCAGCGAACTCCGTCCGGTGCCTGAGAGTGCGCTTGTTGAAGCGAGCACAGGCTACACAGGCCGAGACGTTGTGGTCTGGGCCCAGGCAAGGGAGGCAGTATGAGTGGAAATCCTTATGAGGTATTTGTTTACCACAAGAAATACAATTCTTAACTTTTTCAGTAATTTCTGACATCGGCTGAGGCAAGAAAAGGTCCCCAACGGGGTACTTAGCTTTTTGATGACTTCGGTATCGTAGAATACAGGAGCTGACCGACCGGCACTTGCGAACTGCTTCTGCTTCGGGCACCGCGCGGCAAGAAAGACTGAGGAAAATGACGTCGGCTGATGCTTATGTACTCCAGCTGCTCTGACGTCGGAGAGAAATGCGACATCAGCCGACGTCGGACCCAGACTTTGGAATCCGGCCGACCGAGGGCTGCCTGAGGCAGGACAACCCACATGTTATGACTGCAGTTGCATTCTTGAAGGACATCGTATCATTTCCAATTATTGATTTGTTCTCACATAAAGTATTTTGAATTCCAAACTTCATAATAGGTTGATAAATTTGCTGTCTTTTCATCTGTATCTCAGCACTTACTTTGTCAATCAAATCCTTTGGGTATCCTCTATCTAAAAACATACTTGACAATATTTTAATTTCATCACAAAAAAACAAATCTTCACTAATTATTCTTGAAAGCCTAACCATCTGCCCTTTGATTAAATTCTTCTTTTGATAGTAGGGGTGGCAACTGTCAAAATGTAGGAAGGAATTGGAATGTGTTTTCTTCCTAAAAATATTAGTTTCTAACCTACCCTTGTTTTTATACAATAATATATCCAGATACTCACAGTAATTATCATATATTTTGCTAGTAAAACTTAAAAATACTTGATGTAGTGTTAAGAAATATTTCAAATTCTAAAAATCTTTCTCTTGTCCCCTTCCAAAAAATCAAAATATCGTCCAGGTACCTCAGATAAAGAGCAATGTCAGCCCAATAACAAGAAGTAAAAACCTTTTGTGTCTCCCAAAAGGCTAAAACTAAATTGGCATAAATAGGGGCACATCTTGCCCCCATAGCTACCCCAGTTTTTTGACTAAAATATTCACTGTTAAGAAAAATATAGTTATTTTCAAGTACTAGTTCCATCAATTCCCCTAGAAATTTACATTTGTCTTTACTTAATGCACCAAATTTTAATAAGCTGGCCTCAAACATTTCTGTACCCAACCTGTGGGGAATCACGGTAAAAATACTTACAATATCAATAGTAATCAAACATTTCTGGGTTTATCTCAACAACATTATCTCTTATTTTATCCAAGCAATGCCAGGAATCTTTTACTATGTGATCCAACTTTGTTAATATTTCTTTACAATGAAAATCTATAAAGGAAGCCATGGCCTCAGTTTTGGACCCTCTGGCAGATACTATTGGTCTAAACGGTGGATTATGAACATTTTTATGAATTTTGGGAATACCGATGATGGATGGAGTCATAGGATGTTCCACATTTAAAAAGTTATATTCGTCCTTAGTAATGACACCATCCATCAAATATTCGTACATAATCCAATCCAACTTAGTATAAGCCCTATGCATTTCATGTTTGGAAACCTTTTCATAAGGGGTGTTATCACTTAACATTATGGTCATTTTATTAAAGTAATCATCCTTAGTCATAACAACCACACCACTGCCCTTATCGGGCTTCATAACCCTAAATTTGTCTGTTGATGTTAATTCCTTAAGGCAAAATTTATCGGCTGTAGTTGTTATATGATGTTGTTTTTTTCATTCTTCACTATTCTGCGTATGAATATCACACAACCTCTCAAACACCTGAATGATAGGGTTTTGAGGGGGTATAAATGTACTATGTCTCTTTAATGTAAAATAATAATTATCATTCTGAGTACCTTTATTAGTCTTAAAAAACATCCTTAAATTAAGTGTTCTAGTAAAAAGTTTTAAATTAATAAGAATTTTACCAATATCTAATCTAAAAGTAGGAATAAATTTAAAACCTTTTTTTAAAAAATGTTTAAATAACTAGCATCAAATTTAAAATCGGTAAAATTATACACATTAAAACCTCCATCAACCAAAATAGAACATTCACATCCACTATTGTTTACGCACGTCTCATGTGAACAATCATAAAAATATGATTGTCCTCCAAAACAGTTTAAAAAATTATTACACAAAGTGTCATTATCATGACTAAGACTTGTGATACAACCTGTCAGACAGTCTGGTGTGTCATTAAACCCAGTGTGTGTATAATTAGGGTAATCTTCAACTACCGATACCATGAGTTGGTCCTGTAATTTCTTTTCTGGTATTGGCGGTTCTGTTGCTGACCGCCATAACGGTCCCGTAACCGCTCTGACCTCCTCAGTGTCGGTTCTTCTAAAAAAGCTCCCTCCCCATTTTCATACACAGCATCATTTGATGCATGGTTGTGTACTGCACTAGAATTAATAATGTGTGTATTAGGTACATCTCTGACAACTGTATCCGTCCCACCAGGATGAGACAAACGTTTCATATTTTTGTAGTCTTTAAAATGTGAATATACTCTGTTATTCTTATAATCGTTTGTGTCCCTAATTAATTTGTGATTTTTGGCTTCCAGCCCTTTTAAAATGAACTCATCATTGTCTTTTATTATTTTATCTAAACGAATTCTATTAAAATCAAACAACAAGTCTTGTCGAATACTGTTATCTAATTTAGTTAAATGCTCATTCAAAACAGACAGTTTATTGTTATTATTACGTATTATTAGTTTCATTAACTCACTACCTGTTCGGTCAAACAGATGTAATAGTTCATTAAACAGTTCAGTCCCTTCAGTGAAGCCAAAAGGTAATTTAAACAATCGAAGGCCTTTACCTGCCCCAATTCCATCGACCTTTCTAAAAACGCATTATCCATTTGCAAGGATTTAAATGTTTTTAACGCTCTTTCGAATTGAGTAAACTGCATATTAAGACTACCAAGTTCATTAGCGTTAGTGTTGGATAAAGTGTTGAAGGTCGGTGCTGCCAAAATGTCTTTTAAATCCTTAGAAAAAACATTTCCATGCTTGACTCCTCTGTTTGCCCCGTCCCTAGTGTTCGGTAAAACGTTAGATGTTGGAGCACCACTTTGAACATTTCCTAGGTTGGCCCCTCCTCCTGTTGCACTAGCCGAACCATGACTAGTTGACGGACGTATAGGACTACTTCCTGGCGTGGAATGTAGTGTAAATAATTGTTCCTGTGATTCGGTAACTGTCGCATAAGAGGCAGCTGGACTAGCGATTCCTTTATCACTTAAACCACGTTATCAATCTTTGAGAAATCTCTATATGCTGCTTCAGTAAGTCCTCCATAATCGCACACAAAAAATGAATACACGAATAAAACGTAGAAACTTGCAGAAACAACCAGCTAATCCAACAGTGAAATGGAATGCCTCACAGCCACGTGTAGAAAATCCAAACAAATAGAACCCGTAAAACTAAACAAGACGAACCAATTCAACTGCAGAACACTGGTTTATTAATGCTCGTTTATTAATAATACAACATGAAATCAACAAGTACTAAGCGCTTTCACCCATAAAATATACCGGGCATCATCAGAGTACAAAAAATGTAACTATAACTTCAATTTAAATAGGTGTAGCAATTAAATAATGACCGATTAAAACCAATTATAATTAATTAAACAATTACTTACACACACTTCAATGTAAACCCTAAAAACTGCCTTTAAAAACTGCCTATGTCAACAGTTATAATGCCAAGACTTGTTTAAACAAATTTTAACAAAAATAAGCATTCATATAAAATGCAAGTAACAATATCTTAAAAAAATATCTATAACAAGTACATACAATAAATAGACTGTAAAGATGTGAAAAAACTAATGTGATTAAAAACAATAAAATAAATAAACTCCGTAATTATTAAAATAGGTCATTAAATAAATTGTGATTTATATCTAAGTATACTAGCTATAGAAATATAGTCATTGATACCTGGATGAATACTTGCATAGAGTCTCGGTAGTAGAAATCTCTGGATCTGACCGACCAGCACTTGCGAACAGCTTCTGCTTCGGGCACCGCGCGGCAAGAAAGACTGAGGAAAATGGCGTCGGCTGATGCCTTTATACCCAATTCACAGCAGCTATGACGTCGGGTGAAGTGCGACATCAGCCGAGGCCAGACCCAGACTTTGGAATCCGGCCAACCGAAGGGCTGCCTGAGGCAGGACAACCCATATGTTAGGACTGCAGATGCATCCTTGAAGGACATCAATAAAATAAATAAACCCCGTAATTATTAAAATAGGTCATTAAATAAATTGTGATTTATATCTAAGTATACTAGCTATAGAAATATAGTCATTGATACCTGGATGAATACTTGCATAGAGTCTTAGTTGCCATAGACATTCTTTCACTTCTAGTAATGTCTTGTCATCACCTCCTTTATTATTATTGTGAGGTATGCTATCTATCACGAAGAATAAAAACCTTTTGAAATTGTCACACCTTACACTATGTGTGTAAAGGGCACTAGTGTCTTTTTTTCTTTTTATATCTCTGACGTTCTCCTATTCGATCTTTAAGTTTTCTGATGGTTTTCCCCACGTAGTAAAGCTGAACATGATGAACAAGTAGCAAGATAAACTACCATTTTTGTATTGCAGTTGCAATACCCTGGACATCTGATAGTTTTTCCAAAACTGTGAACTACTACATAGGGTAGTAGGCAGTTTTTAAAGGCAGTTTTTAGGGTTTACGTTGAAGTGTGTGTAAATAATTGTTTAATTAATTTAAATGGAAGTTATAGTTAAATTTTTTGTACTCTGATGATGCCCGGTATATTTTATGGGTGAAAGCGCTTAGTACTTGTTGATTTCATGTTGTATTATTAATAAACTAGCATTAATAAACCAACATTCTGCAGTTGAATTGGTTTGTCTTGTTTAATTTTGTGAAGACTCTTGGGGCTGTAGAAAGACCCAATGACATGGCCAGGAAAGTACAGTTGTGTACACTTACTATTAACTGTAGATGTTAGAGTGCATTTACTGTTGCAGTTATCACACTTGGGTTATCATGCCAGAGGTACCCCTCAGTCAGCCCGAATACCAGAGGCTTAGTATTTCTGTTGTCAGTTGCTGACGCTCCAGGACTGATGTCAGGTCGTCGGTGGTATAAAAACAGGCAGCCGACACCATTACATCAATTTTTCTTGCCCCAAATGTCAGGAGCCCCCAAAGAGGGAGCTAGGTTATGGTGGAATAACACCACCACCAGCAGAAAGTAAATACCAAACAGACCTGTAAAGAGTGAGGCAGAGAGAGAGAGAGACAAGGGGGATGGAGGGTGGGAAACCAGGACTGCAACAGTGAACACACTCAAACATCTACATTTATGGTAAGTGTACACACCTGTACTATGTTCTTCGTGTTTCACTGTTGCAGTCATGACACTTGGGTTGATTCCCAAAGTTGAAGAACGGGTGGAGGCAGTCAAGAAGAGTTGGGGCTCGCTAGTATGCCCTGCAGGACTGTGGCTGCAAAGCCTGCCCTGATTTGGAAAAGATAGGCAGGTAGTAATGCTTGGTGAAGGTATGAACAGAGCTCCACGTTGCAGCTTCCAGGATGTTCCTGGTAGGGACTCCTCTGAGAAAGGCTGCAGAGGTGGAAGTTGCCCAAGTGTAATGGGTTCTGACCCCCCTCTGGGGGTGGTTTCCCATGGTGTTTGCAACAGAAATGGATACAGTGTGCTATCCATTTGGAAATGGTTTGTTTTGATATGGCCTTTCCCTCTGCCCCTGGTGCAAAGCTGACTAGCAACTGGTTAGATTTCCTAAAGGGCTTAGTCCTATCCAGGCAGAATTGTCTGTGCACATCTAAAGAGTTCATGATCCTTTCCCCCTTATTTTGAGGTTTAGGGAAAAAGGGCAAATGAATAGATTGGTTGAGAGCCACACTGGGCACCACTTTAAGCATGAAAGTAGGGTTAGTCTTGAGGGAGACCCTGTCAGCATGAAAAATGATGAAGGGTTCCACAGTCATGAGTGCTTGTAGCTCAGACACTCTTCTAGCTGAAGTGATGGGCAGAAGCAAGGCTGTTTTCCAAGAGAGGAATTTTAACACTGCTGAAGCTGCAGGCTCAAAGGGGGGTAGCGTGAGCTTTTCCAACACAAAGTTAAGGTCCCAAGCAGGGGTAGGGGCTCTTCTAGGTGGCCTTAAGTTGTTAGCCCCTCTAAGGAACTGCCTGATGAGTGGGTGTGAAAAGAGTAGTGGCTCTGTGCTGTAATGAGCAGAGATGGCAGAGGCATGGATTTTAATAGAAGAGAAGGATAGGCCTCTGTGAAGTAGGTCTGCCAAGTAATCCAGGATGAGAGGTAAGAAGGGCTGTGCTGGTTCAGCTCCTTTAGCCTGGATCCAGGAACAATACCTTCTCCACTTGTCAGCATAGGACTTTCTAGTGCTGGGTCATCAGGCTTCACGTATGACGTGCAGGACCTGCTTGCTTATGCTGGTCACTGGAGTACAGGTCAAGGAATAAGCCAGGCTGCCAGGTTCAGGGTCTGCAATTGTGGATGCAAGAACTCTCCTTCCTGCGGAGTCAAGAGAGTTGGAATCTTGTTGCTTTAGGGACCACTCGTGAGGCAGTAAGATTGCCCTGCTCAGCTTGTCTGCTATCACACTGAATTTCCCTGGGATGTGCATTGCTATCAGAAAGCGCTGGGAGGAGACTTTCCACTGCCATACTCTCATGGCCTCTTGACACAGGGGGTAAGATTTGGTTCCTCCTTGTTTGATGTACCAGACCACTGACATGTCTGTCTGAATTGCAATTGTTGCCAGAGGTAGAGAGTCTTGATAGGACTGCAATGCTACAAGTACCACTCTCATCTCCAGGACATGTATACACAGATAAGCCTCACGTTTTCTATGTTTCTTGGTCTGTTCTTCCCAGAAAATGCCCCCCCCCCCCAATCAAGGAAGCGTCCGTGGTCACCGTGGCTATGGGATTGGATAGAACGAATGGACGTCCCCAAGATACATGTTGAGTCGTCGGCCATCATTGAAGGTCCTTCTTGCACATATTTGTTATGACAATTTGGTGTGGCATTGGACGTTCCTGAAAGGACCACTGAGAGAATAGGAGCCATTGTGGAATTCGCATATGCATTCGAGCAAGAGGAATGGCAATAAGTGCTGCCGCCTTCGATCCTAGCAATTTCAGTACCATTGAGACTGGGGCTTTTTTTCTCGGAAACAGGTCTGATACTTGTTCTCGTAAGAGAGAGATTCTTTCTGGAGGCAGACAATGTCACTGAAACTGTGTTTAATTTTGCTGCTATGAAGCTGGTCTGTTGCGATGGCGATAAGGCATATTTTTCTGAGTTAATGGTAATCCCCAATTGATTGCATCGGTCTAAGGTTGTGTTCCTCGCATGAAGAAGTTGATGCTTGATGGTGGCAGTGAGGAGCCAGTCGTCTAGATATGAAAACACCTAGAATCCCAACAGTCTCAGGTGAGCGGTGACTACTGTCATACATTTGGTGAGCACTTGGGGGGGTGGGGGGGGGGCTGTAGTGAGATCAAAGGGCAGAGTGCGAAATTGATAATGGCTGGTCCCCAGCCAGAAGCGTATATGATCCCTGGATGGTCTTGTCCATCTTTATGTGGTAGTACGCATCCTGAAGATCTATAGAGCACATTTAACTGTCTTTCCCCAGAAAGGGAAGTATTGACTGAAGCATGACCATCCGGAACTTCGTCTTTTTTACTGACTTGTTTAGTCTGCTTAGGTCCAGAAGAGGTCTCCAGTCCTGTTTTCTATGGAACTAAAAAGAACCTTGAGGAAGTTCCGGATCCTCTCTGGTCTGCTGGAACTGGCTGGATGACTCTTTTGTCCAGCAACTTTTGGACCTCTACGGCTGCTTGGTCCCTGTGACTGTGTGGAACATCTGAGAAATTCTTTACTACAGGGGGGTGGAGTAGCAAAGGGAATACAGCATCTTCTGGATATTATGCTTTGTACCCAGCTGTCTCTTGTTATTTTTAGCCAGGCGTCTACGTACAAAGATAGGCATCCTCCGACTGCCTCCAGAAATGAACAGTTGGGCCTCCTCTCAGGAGCGCTGAGAGGGCTGCCAAAGAACTAGTTTCTGTCGCCCTGGTTCTGCGGACCCCCCTGCTGCATGGGTGACATCTTACATTATTACCCTCTCCTCTGCCTCTAGTGGGGGTGTCACCTTGAGTGTTCTGGAAAGATCCTTAAGACTTACGGAACCATATCTTTCCACCTCCCCTCCCTTTGGGGTAAGGTCTGTTTGGGGCAGAAAAATGTACTCCGATGGCAGACAAGGTCTTTCCGTCCTTCTCACTCCTGGTAAGAGTTTCCTTTACCTTAGGTGTGAAAAGGGACAAACCGTCAAAGGGGGTGTTAATGAAGGAAGACTTAAAGGGTTCTGCAAAGGAACACAAGCGCATCCAGGAATGTCTCCTGAGAGCGATTCCTGTACCCGCTGCCCTGCTCATACCATCAGCTGCATAAGATAACAGACGCATGGAAGATTTCACTATCGAATTAAGAGTGGAGAGCTGGGAAGTTACCTTGTCCGAAACTCCCGCAGCTTCTGAACCCTGCAGGGTGTCTCCTAGCTCGTTCAGGAGATCCCTTTGCAACCTAGCAAAATGTGTGAGGCAATTCAGCGATCGAAGAATGAAGGAAGCTGAACTAAGCATACGTTTCCCGTATCTGTCCACAACCCTGGATTCACTATTAGGAGGATGAACTGATGAAGACATCTCCGATAATTCCTTCTTGGTGGCTGCTGCCACCACCTAATCTCAACAGGTACTCCTTTAGTCAGACAAAGTCCGTCCTGGGGGCCAGTTATAAATTTGTTAGGCCTCCTGGGGACAGGCTCCATGGTGTCTGGGGACTCCCACGCCCTTCGAGTGAGTAATTCCAACACTCATCGAAGAGTGGAGACACCCAAGAGGTGGAGGGTTGAGACCCAAAAGCCTTCAGGAGAGTTTTCTGCAAGCAAGGTTTTAACATGAATATTCATGAGGACTAATGATGTTTTAAATTGGATGTTTTTTATTGGATAAGTAACCTCCTAGAGGATTAAAAAAGGCATTAATTGTTCTCTGACCCACATGTGATGAAGTGATTCAAACGAAAACGCTGGTTTTAATGTGTGCGTTTATGTGCTTTTGTGCTTAAATTAAAGTTGGATTTTAAAAGAATTCCGGCTGATTCTTGGTCCTGTGGTGCCCTGGATTGTCTTACTAGTTTCTTTTGGTACCTGGTGGCTGTTTTTTCGAATCTTCAGGAGAAAGTACAGTTTTGTACCTACCATAAATGTAGATGTCCGATAGACATGCAACTGCAGTCATAACATGTGGGTTGTCCTGCCTCAGGCAGCCCTTGGTTGGCCGGATTCCAAAGTCTGGGTCCGACGTCGGCTGATGTCGCATTTCTCTCCGACGTCAGAGTGGCTGGAGTACATAAGCATCAGCCGACGCCATTTTCTTCAGTGTTTCTTGCCCCAGATGCCAGGTGCCCTCCAAGGAAGGCTGTAATCAAATTGGAAGACAAAAACAGGATTCCAAACAAATAAATGAGCAATAAAACAAATACACCACAACAGATATCCCCAGCTAAGAGTAACAGGGATAGGAGTGGACCCTAGGCATAGAGGGGTATGGAGGAGGGAAAATCCGACTGCAGTTGCATGTCTATCGGACATCTACATTTATGGTAGGTACAAAACTGTACTATGTCCTTCAAGAATGCAACTGCAGTCATAACATGTGGGTAGAATACCATAGCTTAGCTGGGGAGGAGGTATGCTCTAGGAAAAGATGGTGTGGCAATCAAACCCTGCAGGACTGCCAAGCAAAGCCTGCTCTGGATCTGGAATATAGAGGGAGATTGTAGTGTTTGGAGAATGTATGCACGGAGCTCCATGTAGCAGCTTCTAGAATGTCCTTGGTAGGCACCCCTCTTAAAAATGCTGTAGAGGTGGCTGTAGCTCTGGTGGAATGTGGTCTGACATTGGCTGGAACAGTCTTTCCATGAAAGGAATAACAGAATCTGATGCAATGTCCAATCCATTTAGAAATAGTCTGTTTTGAAATTGCTTTTCCTTGGACTGCAGGGGCGTAAGCTACAAAAAGTTGTTCAGACTTCCTACTGGCCTTGGTTCTGTCCAGGTAGTATCGAAGTTGTCTGTGAATGTCCAAGGTATGCAAAAGTCTTTTTCCCTTATTCTCAGGATTGGGGAAGAAAGCAGGCAGATGAATGGCTTGATTTAGAGAAACCCTAGATACCACCTTTGGCATAAAAGTAGGGTTGGTCCTTAATGAAACCCTGTCTCTGTGGAAAATAATAAAGGGTGGTATTGCCATTAGGGCCTGTAGCTCCGAAACCCTTCTTGCTGAGGTAATTGCCAACAGGAATGCTGTCTTCCATGAGAGAAATTGCAAGTCAACTGAGGCTGCTGGCTCAAAAGGAGGTAGAGTCAGTTTTTCTAAGACAAAATTGAGGTCCCAGGCTGGCACTGGGGCCTTTCTTGGTGGCTTAATGTTCTTGATTCCCCTGAGGAATTGTCTTAGTAAAGGGTGAGAAAAAACAGGAATATCAGTGTTGTATCTAGCTGAAATAGCAGATGCATGTATCTTTATGGAAGAATATGAGAGGCCGTTCTTTAACATATCTGCCAAATATTCCAAGATAAGTGGGATGTTCAGCAATGATGCATCATGTCCCTTGCTGGTATTCCAATTGCTGAATCTTTTCCACTTTGCTAAGTAAACCTTTCTGGTGGATGGTCTTCGAGCCTCTGTTAGTATCCGCTGAACTTCCTTCGAGAGATAAGCTGAAGTTATTTATGGGATCTCCCAGGCTGTTAGCTGCAGTGTCTGAAGGTTTGGATGCTGTGTTTCGAACTTGTGTTGAGTCAAAGTAGAGGCCACTGAGGGAGGGCCCACCTCCTGGTGTGACATATGCTCCATAGTAGTGGGTACCAGTGTTGTCTTGGCCAATCCGGAGCTATTATGATTCCCTTGGGCTTCTCTGCTTTGATCTTTAGTAATACTGAGGTCATCAGTGGCAGAGGTGGGAATGCATAGATTGCTAGGGAGTTCCAGTTGAATGAGAGGGCATCTATTTTCCAAGCTTTTGGATGGTATGTCCTTGTGCAAAATTTTGGTAGAAGATGGTTGAGGTGAGAGGCAAATAGGTCCACTTCTGGCTTGCCCATTGTCGAAGTGAGTTGTCTGAAGGCCTTCGGATGTAACCTCCACTCGTGTGGATCTGTGAAATTCCTGCTTAGGCTGTCCGCCAACACATTGTCTTTTCCTGGAACAAACTGGGATTGTAACTGGATGTTTAGACTCAGTAATTTCTCCCAAAGCTGCATTGTCAGTCTGCAAAGGGGGTAAGAGTAGGTGCCCCCCTGCTTGTTTATGTACCACATCACAGTGGTGTTGTCTGTCCGTATCATTAAATGGCCTTGCTGGAGTTGGTGTTGAAAAGCCTCGATGGCATGCATTACTGCCAGCATTTCCTTTTGGTTTATATGCAGATGTGTTTCCTTTGGAGACCATTGTCCTTGTATACACCTGCCTTCCATGTGCGCCCCCCATCCAAGGTCTGAGGCGTCTGTAGTCATGGTCTGTGTTATCTGTGTTTTTTTGAATGACATACCTGTGTTTTCCTGGCTCACCGAGGCCCACCATAGGAATTCCTTTTGTAGGCATGGAATGAGCGGTATGATTGTCTCCAAGTTGTTGCTGTGTTGAGCCCAAATGCTTTTTAGGTACCACTGAAGCTTTCTCATGTGTAGTTTTGCTAATGGAACCAGTAGAATGCAGGATGCCATGTAACCCAGGGCCTGTAGGAATCTCCTTGCAGTCATCTGGGTGAGTTTTGCTAAACCTTTGAAGTAATGAGTTAACTTCTCTTGCTTGTCTTCTGTCAGATAAGCCATCTGAGAGGCTGTGTCTAGTTTGGCTCCTAAGAAGATTATTTGCTGGGATGGCTGCAGTCTTGACTTTTGGAAGTTGACTGTGTATCCCAGAGCTTGAAGTAATCGTATGACATAATCCAGGTTTTTTGTCAACATCAATTTGTCGTCCGCTTGTATGAGGCAGTCGTCCAGGTACGGGTAAATTTGTATACCCTGGAGCCTGCAATGAGCAATTACTGAAGCCAGGCATTTTGTAAATACTCTGGGCAGTAGATAAGCCAAATGGCAATGCTGAGAATTGATAATGCTCTGGCCCTGCAAGAAATCTGAGGTATCTTCTGCAGCTGTGTCTGATAGGGACATGCAGGTATGCCTCCTTGAGGTCCAGAGTAATCAGCCACGACTCCTTGCCCAGCATGGGAAGGAGTTGCTGTAGAGTCAGCATTTTGAACTTTGGTACTATGAGAAAGGTGTTTAATGCGGACAAGTCCAGTATTGGTCTCCATTGAGATTCTTTTCTTGGAACAAGGAACAGTCTTGAGTAAAACCCTGTTCTTGTTCTTGTTGTGGAACTCTTTCTATTGCTTTCATTCGAGTCAGCAGAGTGATTTGCTTGATAGCCTCTGCCCTTTGATTTTGTGGTAGGTTTGGCATGCCTTGTTTTCTTGGTAAGGTATGAAAATGAAACCTGTACCCTCGGTCTATAATGTCCAAAATCCATTTGTCCTTTGTCAGTCTGTGCCAGTTTTCTGCAAACAGAGATAATTTCCCCCAAGGGAGCTTCTAGTTGTTCCCTGGTAGGCGGTAGTAGAGGAAAGTCATTGAGTTTGTGGTTGTTGGGCAGGTGAAACCCCTGCGTCACTTCTTTGGTTTCCTGGCTGCCATTGTCGCCCCTGTAAGGGCCTCTGTATTGGCCTCTTCCTCGGCCACGTCTGTTCTTACCCCTTTGAAACTTTTCTGGATTAGGAAAGGACCAGTTTTTGAAGGCCAATTCCTACTGAATCTGGGGGTTGAACCTGGAGGAAATCTTTCACAGTCTGAACTGATTTTGCTTTTCTTGATGGTCTTTAACACATCCTTAGCATTTGCACCAAAAAGCTTGTTCTTTTCCAAAGGTGCATCCAGAAGTTTTGCTTTTACATGATCTGGTAGAGGTTGATCTTTTAACCAAGCATGTCTACGAATGACTGCCCCTGTCATAGCTGCCCTACATGAAGCTTCCAGTGCATCATATCCACACTGCAGGAAGTGATTGCTTACTTGCTGAGTGTTATGTACAGCTTCCTGCAAAGTCTTCCTGTCTAAAGGATCAGGAGAAGCTAATGTTTTTTGTAAATCTTCTAAGAGATAATCCTGATATTGTAACATATGAAAAAGGCAATTTAAAGCTCTCATAGATAAGGTAGTGGATGTGTAAACCTTTTTGTCCCATCTCTCTAATGACCTTGCTTCCCTGTAGGAGGGCAAAGGATTTTTTGAGGTGGAGGCTGAAACTCCTTTAGGCCCCTGTGAAATAGTTTCCAAATCAGCAGTACGGGCCCTGAATAAATGGGAATGAGTTTCTGGGACCCAGTAATACCTGTCTGGCTTGGCTGGAGCAGGAGGAAGAGAATCAGGGGTAGCACTAGAGTCAGAAAACAAATCATCCAGAACATCAAGTACAGGTGGAATAGCTAAGGGCCTGTGCTGAGGCTTCTTAAGGAAAGTCCTAAGGCGTTTCCTAGAATCAGAATATTCCTGACCCTGCCACTTGAAATGTTCCCACATGGTGTGCAGAACTTCCCCAAAAGAAATATCCTCAGGAGGGGAGGCCGAAGGGATGGAATCTTCTGCATCCGAGTCCTCATAGGTCTGGAAGAGCTCTTCCTGGCTATCAGAGTGGACAGAGCCCTCACAGTCTTCATCTGAAGGAGTAGGGTCAGAGGGTTCAACCCGAGGCCTTTTATCAGGAGGAGGCTGGGATGCTCTCTCAGGATGGGCCTGTGAACTTCTAATCATGGAAATTAAATCAGCAGCCATGGACATAATTTGTGTCTCCGGAGTCGGCTGAGGTAAGGATTTAGAAGTAATATGCTTTGTTTTGCTGGCTGCCTTAGCCCTAGTGTAGGCCTTAATAGACATGGCCATAGGAGGCCTGGCAGCTCCACGTGCAGGAGTGACCTTGTCTACAGCAATGGTCTCGGGCATTTTCCTCGGTTTCGGTATCTGGAGGAAAGTCTATAACTGGCGTCGGAGTAATGTCTGGAATCAGAGTCGTCGGTAATGCAGTGTCTTCGGTTCGGAGCGGTGGAGAGACCGTCTCAGAGGAAACCGGAGCACTCGCGCTAGGTTTTGGCGTGGAGTCGGTGGTAGACGCGGGCCGAGGATGTCAGTCCCGGTCTTTTCACTTTTTGGGAGTTTGCGATGTCGGAAGATCCGACGGCATGGTGTAAGCAAATTTATCGCCGAAAAAATCTTCAGCGAACTCCGCCCGGCGCCTGAGAGTGCGTTTGTTGAAGCGAGCACAGGCTACACAGGCCGAGACGTCGTGGTCTGGGCCCAGGCAAGGGAGGCAGTAAGAGTGGAAATCCTTATGAGGTATTTGTTTACCACAAAAAAGACAATTGTTAACTTTTTCAGTAATTTCTGACATCGGCTGAGGCAAGAAAAGGTCCCCAATGGGGTACTTAGCTTTTTTGATGACTTCGGTATCGTAGAATACAGGAGCTGACCGACCGGCACTTGCGAACTGCTTCTGCTTCGGGCACCGCGCGGCAAGATAGACTGAAGAAAATGGCATCAGCTGATGCTTATGTACTCCAGCCGCTCTGACGTCGGAGAGAAACGCGACATCAGCCGACGTCGGACCCAGACTTTGGAATCCGGCCGACCGAGGGCTGCCTGAGGCAGGACAACCCACATGTTATGACTGCAGTTGCATTCTTGAAGGACATCTGGCTCATCATCATTAGTGTTAAGGGATTTCTAGCCACCCCTCTGTTTAAGAATCTCTAAAATATCTGCAAAGGAGGTATCTTCTGAGGGGGACTGTGGGGACCCTTCCTGACTCATTCAAGCCAGTATCCGAAATGACGGACTCCTGTGGGGAGTCCAAATGCTTCCTCTTGCAGAGTCTCTTCCTAGGCACTTCTTCAGTGGGGGCTTCTGGAGATGTCTCGGAAGAAAATGGCTCACCCAATGGAGCTTCTTGAGGCTCAGGATCTCAATGCTTCAATGGAGTGTGTGATGAAGAGGCAGACACCGGTGCTTTCAGGGAGGGAGTTGTATGAACTGATGGAGTGGTTGTCGGGGAAGACAAAGCCCTCCTCATACAATGAGAAGAATCCCTCGGATCTGAAGATCAGATGGAAATTGTCCGCACTGGTACAGAGGGCTCAGAGCCAGAGATCAGTGCCGAGCTCACTCGAGCCAAAGCTCCGAGAGGTAAAGTCGGCACCAAGTCAGTCCAACTGTTCTCCTCGGACCTAACCAGTGAGTGTCGACGCCAAGGGTATCAGGGCAGCCGGGGACGAAAAACCTATAGAAGGTGTTGGACCCGAAGGGTCCACGATCATCAGTTCCGCACTCTCCAACTCTGAAACATCATGCAAGTCGGAGGAGGAACAGAAGATGTAGGAGGAACTAAGATTGGCTCCGAAGCCCCCCTGGGTCGGTGCCGGTAAAAGTTTTGCTAGCGCAGACATCTGCAGGAGCTTCTTCACCACATGGTCCACATCCAGATCAGACAGTCTACTTGAGGCCCGTGAGGAATGTGATGAAACCACAGATTGGCAGTACAGGGGACTTTAAGGTAGGAGATACCGGCTACAAGGTCGGGGATCGGCTCCTAACCATAAAGACAGTCAGTTCCAAAGGCTGTGGAACCAATGTCGACGCTTTACTGGAAGCTGACTGCGATGTAGAAGGAGATTTCATCAGTTCCATCTTTTTTGAGTGTTTGTCTGACTTATCCAACGATTCTTGAAAGGAGGGATTTAAGCAGACCTTTATCCATTAACTTTCTCTTCCTTTCATGCAACACTCTTGAGCTGAAGGAGTGGCATATAGAACAGCTTTCTTGCAGGTGAACCTCACCCAGGCAGTAAACATATTCAATATGTCTATCAGTTATGGACATCTTTTGCCCACATCTAGGGCATTTTTTGAAGCCAGACTTGACTTTTTCTTTCTCCTGCTAAGACATTTCAAACAACCCAACAGCAGCAATAAAGATTCACACAACAAACTATTCAAGCCTTTAGAAATTAAGTTAACACTAAAAATGTTTATCCACCCTGTATAAAAAGAAGGGCTAAAATTTCACTCAAACACACATGCGCTGTATATTAACACTGATAAACAAGGAAAAAAAGGCCTAAAAACACAGCCACTAGCTTTACTACAATAGAAGTAATAAAGTAACTATATGGCCCATAAAAAAGAAGGGCTAAACAACACACTCCGATCTAACAGAGGAAGAAAAACTCTGTGCCCTGTGGAAAAAAAGGGCTATAAACTATCAAACACACCTTACTAAGACAGAAGTAATAAGGTAACTATATGCCCAATAAAAAAGAAGGGCTAAACAACACACTCCTATCTATAGAAATTAAGAGAAAAGAGGCCTAAAAACACGGTCACCAATTTCTCTGTAATTAAGCTAGCTTAAAAGAGATAGTGAGAAGAGAAGGCCTAACAAAAAACAAGCCTTAAAGATTAACAATATAATCTAAATATAATCTAAATATTGTAAATCTAACTACACCCACAAGACTACACACTCTAACTACTATATAAAAAGGATAAGTGACTAATTTTTGCTAACGTAACAGCTATAATTTCTAAATAAGAAAAATTATTCACTGGCCAGAGCTGGTGAATGTCCGATCAAGTTGCAGCGGCAAACGAGATCTGAGGGAAGATCAGGGTGCATCATGAGATAAGGAGTTGGCCTCAAGCTGGTTGAAGACCTTGAGCTTTTGCAGCTGGCCGAGTTGGAGCCAAGGATCGGCTCCAAACCCATCAGTAAAGAATGCACGGCGAGATTAAATCACATTAAAGGTTTAGGATGGGTCTCCAGGGGCCGCCCTTTCTGGGAACTAGGAACATGCAGGAATAGAAACCGGTTTGTTTTTGAGGGTGTGGGCACAGACTACATGGTACCTTGTTTTAGCATGTCTGTCAATATTTGGGGAAAGAGAGGTATCTGATCTGCAGTTCCAAATCATAAAATATCTGTTTTATGATGCACAGAACACAGGCCTCTTGTGTTATGGATTCCCAGGCGGGGAGGGATAGGGATAGGCATAGGGAAAGAGGGGTATTGATAAGGAGTCCTGAGGAGCCAAGAAGAAGAACCTGCTCTGTCAGGAAAGGGCTGCTCGGCAGCGTGGGAAGAGGAGGGAGCTGAGAAGAGATTAGGTTTCTTGCTCCCCTTGGGGGGCTTGGATTGAGTGGGCCAGGATTCTTGCAAACGAAGACCTGTTTAGAAGGGTATTTCCTGTGAAATTTTGGGACTGGAGGGACCAGAATATTTTTGAGGTCTTGTAACTCCTTGCTCGTTTCCTGCAGTGACTTGAAGAGATCATCTGAAGACTTACCAAATAAGTCTGACTTGTCAAGGGGAGCATCCATAAGCTTTGCCTTGATATTCTCAGGGAGGGGTTGAAGCCTCAACCAGGAAAACCTTCTCAGTGCTAAAGAAAAAACTGCAGCTCTACAGGAAACCTCACTAGTATCACAGCTGCATTTTTATAGAATATCGGGCCACCTGAGTGGATGCAGCAATTAGGGAAGAGGCCATGATTTTATTTTCTGAATCTTGGCATGTCAGATACTACTTTAGATAATTTTGACATAGTGCCAGGAATAGTTAGTCATATGCATTTGGTAAGTCAAAGCCCTGAAGGCTAAATTAGCTGAAGTGTAGATCATCTTCCCCAAACTCTAGCTGCCTACTGTATTTTTCAGAGGGGAGGAGAGAAGTGGAAGGAAGGGATCTCGAGGCCTTGTCAGAGGCTACAGAGATGACAGAGGAGTCTGCCACAGGACCCTAAAACAGGAAAATGCAGTCTTGAAGGACTTTATATCTGTCTGGCTACTTAGCAGCGGGAGGCTGAGAGTCAGGGTGTAGGGACGTGGAAGCAAAGGCATCCAAGAAAGGCACATATAACCAAAAGGATAGTTGAAGGACTAGGGGTCTCCACCTGGAGGAGGTTGTAGTATCTCTTTTGTACCTCAGGCAATGGTGAGCTGTCCCATTTAAAGTGGTCTCTCACTTTTTGAAGGGTTCCCCCCAAATGAGATCTCTTCCATATAGGATTCCGTCCCATTAGAGTCTTCCTCAGGGGAAGCACAGTCTAATGGGGAAGGAATTTGTGAGGAGTAGACTAAGGAATCACTGTCCTCATTACAGGAAGAATCTTCCTCTGAATAGGTTGTTGTCTAACCTTTTTTTGAGGTGAGGTCGGCCAGGAGAGGGGGGAGGGCACCCAGAGATGGGCCTCAGGGGCATGAAGGCCTTGAACAATCCCTGGACAAAATTTTGCCACTCTTTCTGAAAGTCTTGAGGAAGTAAGCAACGCTTGGTTTTCTGCTTTTTCTCAGCAGGAGCGTCCATCTGATATAAAGTAAAGGTTCTGGATGTAGGCCTGCACTCAAGCACATCAGAGTCAAATTCTTCCCTCACCAAGGTATGTGTGCACCCAAAAATTATTTAAAAAAATAAAAATAAATCTCGAGATAGATTAATCTGATGATGTCACTTCCTTATGGAAACTGAAAAATCCAAAAACTAGAAACTAATATAATGATGTCTACAAGTCCCTTTACCTTTATCATATTACACCAACAGCAAATGCAAATACTAAGCAGTCACTACAACCTGAGATAATACTGCAAATTACTAGAAAAAAGGCAAAAACATCAATATTCTTACATAAATCATAAAATTGTTTTGTACAGATCCCTATACTACAACTAGAGGTAAACATAGCTTCTGTAAATTACAGGACTTGAGTATTAGATGGAAACCTTTAAAAACAAACTAAACACACCTTATCAATGATGGACTGCATATGAGATTTGTGCGCTAAGTCACCATAAAGCAAGGAAGACCACTGTTCTGGAGAGATTCGAAGTCCTGCCTCCATGGCTATGTGGACAATCTGTGCATCATGCTCCCTGCGCAAGGCTTCATAACTCCGAAACTCTTCTTTCAGTTGCATTAGAGAAGAATCTTCATCCCTTTTTGTAACCTGAACCCAGAAAAATATTTGTGAATAAAAACGCAAGAACTGCCATTAAACTTCAAAATATCCCTGAACACTAGTTTTACCATTAAACAAATGAAGCTTTAAAAGTCATACTAAGCATATACACCCGTTCCAAAACTGCACATCTTACTGGGGTTTGCCATCAAAATGTCAGAAATTAGTCGACCTTGGAAGGCAGAAAGGCACTTGTCCATGTTATAATAAGTTTGTTTTTTAAATGTTTGAATCCACAAGAGCGAATGCTAGTGTGCCTTTGCTCTTGTAGATTCGTTTTTTTTTTTTAATGGAGATCACACTATAGTGGGGATCTGGAAATTTACCCTTTTCTTCACTGTAGTGCGATCTTGGAGTTTGTATATATAAGTAGCAGGGGGCCTAGCCCCCCCCTCCCACATCAGGGGAGAAGTGGGGCTTACCCCCCTGCAAACCATTTGTAGCACATAACTGTAAGTGTAGGTATTTTCGGTAAAGTTGACATTCCTCAACTGCCGACTTTCCTTAAATACCATTTTCGGTTATGTGAATGATCGGTTATTGGATTTTATGACCTTTCGGGTCGTATACATGAACACTCACACTAGTCAAGTTGTGAGATTTTGATAATAAACCCCTTGCTGGTATTGGGACTTTAACAGTGTACACTAAGGCAACAATACATGAAACACAAGTTATACTTTTACTTTTAATCTCAATAAGGACTACGTGACTGTATGTCTTTAGTAATCCTTTTTGAAAGCTCAAACTGAGTTTATACAACCTCCAATGTTCTAAGTATTCTACTACTAAATATGAATCTGTACTTTGCTATGTCTGCTAGATAACGCTGGCCTTCTCTTTCTCTTACACACACAGCTGGTAAGTCAGGTACCAGACAGTCAAACCTGAGTTAGCACACATTATTATAAGTTCATATGGGTATACTAGGAAATTACCTTGAAGACCATTAGGAGCCTAGCCACTGCAGTTTACCTACTCCCCTTGCTCATAATGGACTTGGGGAGCTAGACCCAGGATGAATTTCTGGTTACCCACCCATTTGTCTAACATTTAAAAGGAGAGAGGAAGCTACTTTATTTGACAGAGTTGAAGCTTATTCCTAAGGTAAGGTATCCTTTGGGAGAAGTATCCATCTCGTCAATACGTCTTATTTACATTGCAATGTAGGGTTATATTTCTTGACTGGGTAATTGAAGTGATTCAAGTTTTATGAGCATGTAGAAAGTTAAGCAACACAGTGTAATTTGCAGCCCTATAGCTCAGGCAGAGAAAGAGAAAGTAATAAAGCTATTAGATGCTCTGTTTACTTCAGGAAGTTCATAAAGTACAGTTTTGTACCTACCATAAATGTAGATGTCCGATAGATATGCAACTGCAGTCCTGACATATGGGTTGTCCTGCCTCAGGCAGCCCTTCGGTCGGCCGGATTCCAAAGTCTGGGTCCGGCGTCGGCTGATGTCGCCTCTTCCCCGACGTCAGAGCGGCTGGGGTATAAAAGCATGAGCCGACGCCATCTTCTTCAGTGTTTCTTGCCACAGATGTCAGGTGCCCTCCAAGGAAGGCTAAATTTAGAGTATGGATAAAAATTCCAGACATGCACAACAGTAATAAACAGATACACCATAACAGATATCCCCAGCTAATTTGAAAAAGGGGGAGTGAACCCTAAAAAAGAGAATTACAGAGGGGTAGGAGGGAGGGAAAACCTGACTGCAATTGCATATCTATCAGACATCTACATTTATGGTAGGTACAAAACTGTACTATGTCCTTCAAGAATGCAACTGCAGTCCTGACATATGGGTTGAATACCATAGCCAAGCTGGGGGTGGTACGATCTAAGATAAGGATGGTGTAGCTAAAATGCCCTGCAGGACTGCCGAAGCAAAGCCTGTTCGGGATCTGGAATATAAAGGCAGGTTGTAATGTTTGGAAAATGTATGCATGGAGCTCCATGTAGCAGCTTCTAGAATGTCCTTTGTAGCCACCCCTCTTAGAAAGGCTGTGGAGGTGGCTGTAGCTCTGGTGGAGTGTGGCCTGATATTGGCTGGCACACCTTTTCCATGGAAAGAGTAGCAGAATCTGATGCAGTTTCCAATCCATTTTGAAATTGTTTGTTTGGAAATTGCCTTTCCTTGTACTCCAGCAGCGTAAGCTACAAATAGTTGGTCAGACTTTCTGTCAGCCTTTGTTCTGTCCAAGTAGTAGCGCAATTGCCTGTGTATGTCCAAAGTGTGCAGAAGCTTTTCTCCTTTATTTTGAGGACTGGGAAAGAAAGTAGGCAGGTGAATTGCTTGATTTAGAGAAACCCTGGATATCACTTTTGGCATGAATGAAGGACTGGTTCTTAAAGAGACTCTGTCCTGATGGAAAATGAGAAATGGAGGTACTGCCATGAGGGCCTGTATCTCCGAGACTCTTCTTGCTGAAGTAATTGCCAACAGGAAAACTGTTTTCCAGGAGAGAAATTGCAATTCTGAAGATGCTGCTGGCTCAAAAGGAGGAAGAATTAATTTTTCCAAGACGAAGTTGAGGTCCCATGCAGGCACTGGTGGTTTTCTTGGAGGTTTAATATTCTTTATCCCTCTAAGAAACTGTCTTAGCAAAGGATGTGAAAACACAGGTGGATCACAGTTGTATTTTGCTGAAATTGCTGAAGCGTGTATTTTTATGGAAGAATATGAAAGGCCATTGTGAAGCATTTCTGCCAAGTATTCTAGTATCTGTGGGATGCTCATTACTGATGCATCCTGACCCTTGTTGGCATTCCAGATGTTGAATCTCTTCCATTTGGCTGAATAAGTTTTTCTGGTAGAAGGCCTGCGTGCTTCCAGTAAGATCTCTTGAACTTTTTTGGAGAGAGAGATATGGGGAGAAGTCATGGAATCCTCCAAGCTGTCAGTTGCAATGTTTGCAGGTTGGGATGAACAGTCCTGTAATTGTGCTGAGTTATAAGCAGAAGCCATTGAGGCAGGAGCCACGGCTTGGTGCGAGTTATGCTCCTTAGTAATGGATACCAGTGCTGTCTTGGCCAGTCTGGAGCTATCAAAATGCCTTTCGGTTGTTCTGCTTTGATCTTCAGTAACACCTTGGTCATTAATGGTAGAGGTGGAAATGCATAGATTGTTAGAGAATTCCAGCTGAAGGAGAGAGCATCCATTCTCCAGGCTTGAGGATGGTGTGTCCTTGAACAGAACTTCTTCAGATGATGACGGAGGTGTGAGGCAAAGAGATCTGTGTCCGGCCTTCCCCATGCATGAGTTATTTGTGAAAAAATGTCTGGATGCAACATCCATTCGTGCGGGTCCATAATGTTTCTGCTTAGACTGTCCGCCAGAACATTGTCCTTGCCTGGGACAAACTGGGATTGCAACTGTATGTTCAGTTTCAGGGACTTTTCCCAAAGAGTCATTGTTAGTCTGCAGAGGGGGTAAGAATGGGTGCCTCCCTGTTTGTTTATGTACCACATAACAGTGGTGTTGTCTGTCTTTATTAGCAGATGACCTTGCTGAAGAAATTTTCCGAAGGCCTCGATTGCATGAATCACTGCCAACATCTCTTTTTGATTGATGTGCAGATGCAATTCTCGAGGTGCCCATTGCCCTTGAATGCATCTGCCCCCCATCCATGATCTGAGGCGTCTGTTGTAATGGTTTGGCTTGCTTGAGGTTTGTTGAAAGACATGCCTTTGTTTAGCTGGCTTGCTTGTGCCAACCACAAAAATTCCTTTTGTAGACATGGAATGAGTGGAATAATTGCTTCTAAGTTGTGGCTGTGTTGAGACCATAAACTTTTTAGGTACCATTGTAGTTTTCTCATGTGTAGTCTTGCCAGTGGAATCAGAAGAATGCAAGATGCCATGAAACCCAGGGCCTGCAGGATTTTCCTTGCAGTCATCTGGGTGTGCTTTGCTAGGCTTCTGAAGTAATCTGGTAATTGTTCTTGTTTTTCTTCTGTGAGGAAAGCCATTTGTGAGTTTGTGTCCAGTTTGGCTCCTAGAAAAATTATTTGTTGGGATGGCAGTAGTCTTGATTTTTGAATGTTGACTGTGTATCCCAAAGCCTGTAGTAAGTGAATGACATAGTCCAAGTTTCTTATCAAGGCTTGCTTGCTGTCAGCTTGTATAAGGCAGTCGTCCAGGTAAGGGTATATTTGTATCCCCCAAAGTCTGCAATGTGCAATTACTGATGCCAGGCATTTCGTGAATACTCTGGGCACAGTAGATAAGCCAAAAGGTAATGCTAAGAATTGATAATGCTCTGACCCTGCAAGAAATCTGAGGTATCTTCTGCAGCTGTGTCTGATTGGGACATGCAGGTATGCCTCCTTGAGGTCCAGAGTAACCAGCCAAGACCCCCTTGCCCAGCATGGGAAGAAGTTGCTGTAACGTCAGCATTTTGAATTTTGGCACAATGAGAAAAGTGTTTAGAGCGGACAAGTCCAGTATAGGTCTCGATTGCTTTTCTTTTCTTGGAACAAGCAACAGTCTTGAGTAGAATCCCTGGCCTTGTTCCTGAGGAGGAACCTTTTCTATTGCTTTGATTTGTAGCAGCTTTGAAACTTGTACGAGTGCCTCTGCCCTTTGATTTTGTGGCAGGTTTGGCATGCCTTGTCTTGTTGGTAAGGTATGGAAGTGGAACCTGTAACCTTTGTCTATTATGTCCAAAATCCATTTGTCCTTTGTAAAAACGTGCCAATTTTTTGAAAATAAAGATAACTTTCCGCCTAAAGGTGCTTCTCTGAGCCTTGGTCGGCGGCGTCAAAGTCAAGTCATTGTGATTGTCCCTGTGGAGCAGTAGAAGTCCCTGCGCCACTTCTCTGATTAGTTGGTTGCCATTGGCAGGCCCTGTAGGAGCCTCGATATTGCCCTCTACCTCGAGCACGCCTGTTTTTTCCCCTTTGGAACTTGTCAGTGTCTGGAAAGGACCAATTCTTCGAAGGCCAATTCCTACTGAACCTTGGTGGCTGAACCTGGAGGAAATCTTTGACTGTTTGTACTGATTTAGCCTTTTCCTCAATTGATTTCAACACACCCTGTGCATTAGCACCAAATAGCTTGTCTTTTTCCAGAGGTGCATCTAGAAGCTTTACTTTAACATGACCTGGCAATGTCTGTTCTTTCAACCAAGCATGTCTACGTATGACGGCCCCTGTCATAGCTGCCCTACATGAAGCTTCCAATGCATCATAACCACACTGAAGAAAATGATTGCTAACCTGCTGAGTATTATGAACCAAATCCTGCAAGGCCTTTCTATCTAAAGGCTCAGGAGAGGCTAACTTTTTCTGCAAATCATCCATCAAGAAATCCCGATAATGAAACATATGAAAAAGACAGTTAAGTGCCCTCATGGCAAGGGTGGATGAGGTATAAACTTTTTTACCCCACCTCTCCAGGGACCTAGATTCCCTGTCTGCGGGCAAAGGATTTTTGGCCGTGGAAGTGGCCACTCCTTTGGGCCCCTGAGAAATAGTTTCTAGATCAACAGAGTGGGCCTTAAAGAGATGTTTATGAGTTTCAGGAACCCTGTAATATCTGTCTGGCTTGACAGGAGCAAGAGGGAGAGAATCAGGAGAAGTACTGGAGTCTGAGAACACATCATCCAATACATCTAACACTGGGGGTATAGCTAAAGGCCTGTGCTGGGGTAACTTAAGGAAAGTCCGAAGCCTTTTCCTGGAGTCGGAGAAATCCTGGCCTTGCCACTGAAAATGCTCTCTCATGGAGTGGAGAATTTCCATGAAAGAAATATCCTCAGGAGGAGAGGCAGAGGGAATGGATTCATCAGCATCAGAATCCTCGTAGGCCGGGAAGGATTCTTCCTGGGAATCTGAATGGCCTGACTCACCAGAGGCTTCATCTGAGGAAAGGGTATCTGCCTGCTCAACCCTAGGCCTTTTGTCTGAAGGCGGCTGAGAACCTCTGTCTGGATGAGCCTGAGAGCCCCTGATTAAAGAAATTAGATCTGCAGCTAAAGTCATGATCTGTTTATCAGAAGTGGGACCCTGTGAAAAAGATTTAGCAGGGTGAGACTTAGCCTGGCTGGCAGCCTTAGCACGTGTGTAGGCCTTGATCGACACAGGAGGCCTAGCTGCCCCACGTGCTGGAGTAACTTTGTCCACCGGTATGGTGTCAGGCAAATCTTGGGCTTCGGTTTCAGGAGGAAAATCAACAACCGGCACTGGGTTAGCCTCCAGGACCGAAGTGTGCGGTAAAGCGGTGTCGTCGGCCTGGAGCGGTTGAATTACCGCCTCCGAAGAGACCGATGCACTCGCAGTAGGCTTTAGCGTGGTGTCGGTGGAAGTCGCGGGCTGCGAATGGCGGTCCCGGTCCTTCCGTTTTTTGGAAATATGTGCTGTCGGTAGTTCCGACGGCATGATATAGGAGTAATTTTCCCCAAAAACGTCTTCAGCAAATTCTGCCCGGCGCCTAAGTGTGCGCTTATTGAAGCAAGCACAGGCAGCACAGGTCGAGACATCGTGGTCCGGGCCGAGGCAGTAAGAATGGAAGTCATTATGAGGTATTTGTTTACCACAAGACAAGCAATTATTAACTTTTGCAGTTTTATCTGACATCGGCTGAGGCAAGAAAAGGTTCTAGCGGGTACTTAGCTTTTTGATGACTTCGGATCTGAAAACACAGGAGCTGGCCGACCGGCACTTGCGAACTGCTTCTGCTTCGGGCACCGCGCGGCAAGAAAGACTGAAGAAGATGGCGTCGGCTGATGCTTTTATACCCCAGCCGCTCTGACATCGGGGAAGAGGCGACATCAGCCGACGCCGGACCCAGACTTTGGAATCCGGCCGACCGAAGGGCTGCCTGAGGCAGGACAACCCATATGTCAGGACTGCAGTTGCATTCTTGAAGGACATCTATTTTTTTTTTCAAACGAGGACATTTTTTTTTCTTCGTCTAGTTGGACCATATGTGTGGATAGATACATGGGAAAGGGAACATTACATTCTTACATTGACCAGATAAGGGAGGAGTGGGACAATAATTTTGCTGGACCTAGACAATACATACCAATAGGAATTAGTTAGGGTAGGAAAAAAGAAAGAAAAGTTGTGTAGAATCTTACCACAACCATAAATGTCCTTCTCTTCCATGTTGCAGTATTCTGCATATGGGTTTACTCTTCTCGTCTCGAGTGCATACGGCCAGTATACAAAAGTTTTCAGTCCCTCTGAGGTGCATGTGACTTCTGATATGGCCGAGGGAATGTGGGCCATAAACGTGATGTCGGCACACACTAGCCCCCAGAAATGAAAGCCCCAGTCGGAGCCAGTCCTAATAAGGGCAATGCCAGTCCAGTGCCAACCAGATAGGGAAAGGTAGCCTAACAGGAGGGGAAGGTGGGTGGAAAGGAATTCTGCAACATGGAAGAGAAAGACATCTATAGCTATGGTAAGATTTTACACAACTTTTCTATGTCTTTCTATTCCCATGTTGCAGTATTCTGCATATGGGTGAGTGCCAAAGACAGATGCAGATTCCAGGAATCTGTGAAGGATAGCCTTGGCATACCCTGCCCTGGATCTAGAAATGTGATCAAGTTTGTAGTGTTTGGTAAAGGTGTGAAGAGAAGACCAAGTAGCTGCCTCTAGGATAGTGGAGGTATCCAGGCCTTTAAAGATGGCTCCTGAGGAAGCCATGGCTCTGGTGGAATGCGCTTTAACTGCCACTTGCAGAGATTTCCCATGGAATTGGTAAAAGAAGGTGATGGGCTTGGAGATCCAAGCAGAAATGGTCTGCTTGGACACTGCCTTCCCCAGTGCTCGGAAGGATACAAACAGTTGATCCATCTGTCTGATGGTCTTTGTTTTATGCAGGTAAAACCTGATCTGTCTACGCACATCTAGGGAGTGCAGTACCCTCTCACTGTCCCCCTGTGGGTTGGGGAAAACAGGTAGGTGTATGGCCTGGTCAAGGGACAGGTCATTCACCACCTTGGGCATGAAGGATGGGTAAGTTCTAAGGGTACCCTGTCCTTGTAAAAAAAAGTAGAAAGGGAGAATAGCCATAAGGGCTTGTAGTTTTGACACTGTTCTAGCCGAGATCAGGACTACTGGCAGTGCAGTTTTCCATGTGCAATGTTTTAAGGAGGCTTTATCTTCAGGCTCAAAGGGAGGGAGCGTAAGCTTTTCAAGCACATAGTTAAGATCCCAAGGAGGAGGGCACAGTTTCCTGAGAAGTCTGAGGTGGAGTACTCCCTTAAGGAAAAGTTTAGAAGGAAGCCTAGGTACTAAAGGGGGGTCCAGAGGAAGGCATGCTGAAATTGCTGACTGATGAGCTTTGATGAAGGAGTAAGCCAAGCCAGTCTGGAGTAACTCACACAAATAAGACAGGACTATAGGTGGTTCGCTAGAAAGCGGGTCCAGTTGCCTTTTGTGACACCAAGAAGTGAATCTTTTCCACTAAGAAAGGTAGGATTCTCTTGTATTTGGTTTCCTGGCCTCCTACAGGACATTGAGCACGTCCTCGTTGTAAAGGTGTCTGAAGGGGATCAGAATCCTATCAGCCACAGGGTGAGGTTTAGAAGTTGCCACTGTGGATGAATGAGTGATCCCTTGTGTTGTGCGAGAAGGTCCACTCTGGGGGGGGGGGGGGGGGGACTTGTGGTGACTGCCCTTGGATAATTGCAGAAGTAATAGGAGCCAGTGCTGTCTGAGCCAGTACGGGGTCACCAACAAGATTTTTGGAGTGTCCTGCTGTATTTTTAGGACTTTCTGAATAAGTGGGAAGGGGGAAAAACATATACATATTTCTCCTTCCAAGAGATTGAGAAGGAATCCGTTGCGAGTGCCTGGGGTTCAGGTGTTCTGGTGCAGAAACCATGAAGTTGCCTGTGGATGGAGGCACACAAGTCTATTTGAGGTGTACCCCACCTGTTGACCAGATCCAAGAAGACAGCTCTGTGAAGCATCCATTTGTGGTTGTTTTTCTGCTCAAGTAATTTGTCTGGGCATTGTGGAGAGAGGGAATGTAAAGCGCCTGTATGGTGATTCCCTGTGAGGTGGCAAATTTCCATACCAGAAGAGCTAGTCTGCACAGCAAATAAGACCTGGTCCCTCCCTGTTTGTTGAGATACCACAGCACACTGGTGTTGTCTGTGTATACCTTAAGAGGCCCCTGCTGGAGGAAAGGTTGAAAGGCCTGGTGGGCTAGAAGAATTGTCCTCATCTCATGAGCACTGATGTGTTCCAGTTTGTGAGGTTTTGGCCATAGGCCCTGCACCTTCTGATTGCCCAGAGTTACTCCCCAGACCAAGTCTGAGGCATCTGTGTGTATGTACTGTGTGGGCTGAGGTGGTTGGAGGGGGAGACCTGGATTGTGGTTCTCTTGTTCCAACCACCACTGTATTTCCATTTTCAGGCAAGGGAGAAGAGGCATCCTGTGCTCCAGAGGGTGGGAGTGCTGTGTCCAGACTGACCGAAGATAATATTGCAACTTTCTCATATGCAGTCTAATAGGGGTAGCATGGGGAAGGTGGCTGACTTGCTGACAACTCTGTGGAGTGAAGGACCAGAAGAAGATATTCTGTCAAGGAGCTCACTTTGGGGGGTGGTAGGTATGCTACCATGAGGTATGAGCATATTCTGCACCAGAGGAAGACAATGTCTTGGGTTGGCTATAGCTGGGATTTTGGAAAATTTAGCAGAAATCCCAGGGACTGTAGAAGGGCCACTACCATGTGGATGTGTAGCTGGGGGGTCTCTTGGCTGGTAGCTTGGATCAACATGTCATCCAGGTAAGGAAATATTTGTATTCCCTTTGTTCTGCAAAAGGCAATTACTCGGGCCAAGCACTTTGTAAAGATTGTGAATGCAGTGGAGAGTCCAAAAGGCAAAGTAGAGAACTGTAAGTGTGAAGAACCAACCAAGAACCTCACAAATTTCCTGTGGGTAGGTTTTATTGGGATGTGGAGGTAGGCATCCTTTATATCTAATGTTGCCATGAACCCTTGGGGGATCAGGAGGGGGAATAGGGCTGGGAAGGGTCAGCATTCTGAAGGTAGGGACCTTTAAGAAAGGGCCGAGGTGGGAGAGGTCCAATATAGGTCTCCAGGGTCCATCTTTCCTGGGGACCAGAAGATACTGGAATAGAATCCTCTTCCCTTTGAAGCTGGGGAGACTGTTTTGATGGTGCCCTGAGCTGTAAGAGTCTGGGAGGACTGGTTGCATGAGGTGCAACTGTTGAGAAGGTGGTCGTGGGATACTTCTCCTTTTTGGAGAGGAGATCCAAGACACAAAGTAACCGTTTTGTTGTATGGATAGGACCCACTTGTCTGAGGCGAGCTTGGTCCATACAGGGAGGCAGTGAGGGAGTCAAGCTGACAGTGGTACAGAAGGAGGGGGTGGTGGCAGGTAGTCAGATGCTATCCCCCTCCCCCGTCTGGAAAAGGCGGTCTCTGGCTAGAGGAGGAAGGTGTTCTAGCTGTAGAAGTTAGTCTTCTTGTAGGCTTTCTACGCCTTGAAGGAGTAGCAGGATGAGAGTGCTTCCTGATAAACTGGATTTTAGCAGGATAGTTTCTTTGGAACGTACGTATGGGAGAAACCAGCAAATGTTTCATGCCCTGCATTTCTTTTCCTTTTTGCTCTAGGGACTTGAAAAGGTCAGCTACCTTGGAGCCAAATAATGCAGTATTGTCCAGGGGAGCATCCATAAGCTTTGCCCTGAAGTCATCAGGCAGTGGTTGTAGGCAAAGCCAGGAGTATCTATGTAACGCAGAAGCTGATGCTGCTGACCTGGATGAGAATTCAGCATTATAACTGCACTTTATAGAATGTCTTCTGACTTGGGAAGAGAGGGCAAGGAGGGAGGACAGTGACGCTTTAGCAGGGCAGTCTGGAATATCTGCCAGGTGTTTGGAGGCAGTTTCCAGAAGGGATAAGGCATACTTGGCCATATGAGTTTGATAGTTTGTAGCTCTGAAAGACAAGGTAGCAGGGATACAGATCTTTTTACTCAGACTTTCCATCATCTTGCTGTCTTTGTCAGCATGGAAGATGGTGGTAATGGGCAGAAGCTTAGAAGCCTTGTCCGTAGATATAGATATAGTGGCTGGGTCAGCAGGTGGACACTTAAGCAGGTGCTTAGTGGTGTCAGGCACCTTGTAAAGTTTGTCTGGTCTGCATTGTGCAGGGGGTTTGGAGTCTGAGTTAAGAGATGCTGAGGACATGGCGTCTAAAAAGGCTAGAAGGATGGGCGGAACAGCAGATGGGCTTGGGGTTTCCATCTGGATAAGGTCGTAATATCTTTTTGGACCTCAACTGTTTTAGAGGATTCCCATTTGAAGTGTTTCTTCATCATGGAGGAAGTTTCTCCAAAAGTTAAGTCTTCAGCTGGGGAGTCAGGGTCCACAGAATCTTCTTCTGGGGAGCCATACCCCAAAGTAGATGAAATCTGTGAAGTATGAGAAAGTGACTCCTCTGAGGAATCAGAGTAATCCTCTCCTTCCCTAGTGGTGTGGTCTGAGGCCTAGGGCTCAGGAGTGTGGGGATGTGGGAGCACCAACAGTGGAGGGAGGCCTCAAAGCCAAAAAAGCACTAAAAAGGCTGTGAC
The DNA here is from genome assembly GCF_019279795.1 of Protopterus annectens. NCBI lineage: Eukaryota > Metazoa > Chordata > Ceratodontiformes > Protopteridae > Protopterus > Protopterus annectens. Next base: position 408,661,517 of record NC_056750.1, on the reverse strand, counting down.
TAAAAGCCTACCAATCAGGCATGCTTTCAGGAGAAAGAGAGATATACTTAGCCTTTTCCTTTCTTTTAAGGGGCCTAGCTAGTGTCTGTTGAGGCCTGGAGTCTGGAGAGTTTAAAGGATCGGAGGTATCAGATGGCCTTTTGGAAAACACTGCCCCCCCCCCCCCAAGGTGTCAGAAGCCAACAGCGGTACAGTCTCAGCGGACGTGCTCTCACAGAGGAATTGTGCGGCATCCATGTAGGTACCTGCTCTATTCAATATGGCAGATCCTTCTACAAGGCTGAAGTCGGTCACAGGCTAAGGACTGGATGGAAGAGGCTCAGTGGTTGATGAAGGCCATAGAGTCTTGGCCTTCTTTTTTGGCAGTTCCGAAGGAACATCTGAGGAGCCTTCCATCACTAAAGTGATCTGCTTATGGCATTGGTTTTCTAGATAAAGGTTTAACGCATGTAAGCGGCTGTGAAGGGTCTTAGGTACAAACACCTGGCAAACAGGGCAGGCCTTGTGGGGCAAACAGAAGAGGCACTTATCGTGGGTGTCCTTGTGGGGGATCTGGCAGTTGCGCTGACACCTCCCCTTTCTGGATGACATTAACAGGCACTACAAGTTTAAAGGAGAACTGAAAAGGTCCCCAACAGGGTACTTGCCTGATTTTAGTAGAATCAGATGTCAGCAGTAGCAGTAACACCTGGCGTACAACTGGCGGCTAAAAAGTTCTGAGGGCTGGTGCGTGCCAACATCACTTTTATGGCCCACGTTCCCTCGGCCACGTCAGATGTCACACACACCTCAGAGGGAATGAAAACTTTTGTATACTGGCCGTATGTATGCAAGACAAGAAGAGTAAACCCATATGCAGAATACTGCAACATGGGAATAGAAGGACATCTTCCTAATGGCAATTGCTACATGGCGGCTGAAGGCGAGTATGTCATCTAAAAACATGCCCAGGTCTCTAATGCCATTCCCCACTATGAGAGAATTATCATTTATCTGGTAGGTACAGGGGTGCTCTTGTTTCACAAACAGTACAATACTATTTTTTTCTCATTAACCTTTAGTCCATGACCCTGGCACCATGAATTTGTATGGCTAAAGACTTCTTGGAAAGTGTTACCTGGCATACTGATAACAGTCCAAAGTTTTACAGCTATCAGAAAACTTGGTCCAGCTGAGACACCTGATGTCAACCTTAACATCAATAAAGTATATGCCAAACAGTAGTAGTCCTAGAACTGAGCCCTGAGGGGAGCACCATTAACGAACAGCCATTTTAAGGAAAACATGACACCAACCTTGACTGAATGGGCTCTGAATGTTAGTCAGTTTGCTATCTAAGAAATTACACAAATGTTTTTATTAAGCTGTGTTACTTGAACAATAATACCACAGTGTGGAACAGAGTCAAAACCTTTACTAGGGCTAGTTAAGCAGCAAATACCCGTTTCCCCTACATTCAATGCCTCTGTGGCTCTTTCAAAAAGTCAACCAGGTTTAGCAGGCAGGATCTGCGCTTCACAAAATGAAACTGGTTTGTGTTGAGGGATTATACACTGCCAATATCCTGTTTGTCTGTCTCTATGTCCAAACATTGCTCAAACTTGTGGTCATTTGGAAGGGGAGGTGGGAAAAGCTCTTCACCCTTATCAGTGTCCAGGATGGGGGACTCTAAGAGAGAGCTGAGATACCTCCTTTTGCATATCCTTCTCCTAGGAATTCAGTGTGTGTATGTGTGTGTGTGTGTGTGTGTGGGGGGGGGGGGATGTGGACATCTGACCAATGTCTGGTGGCTTTTTCCCCCTATATCCTGACACAGATAAGATAATGGAGCTAAAAACCCACACCAGTGGGTGTCACAAGTAAAGGCTGATGGTAAAGCAAGACCCGGGGGTTGCCCTTTGGCACTGACAGCTGCATCAACATCTGTTCAGAGGAGCTGAAAGCCCAGGATGGGAACAACACCTACTCTTTGCACTTCATGTCTTAACCAAATCTACTGTTTATAATGTTAAACCTTAGTAAGTACAGCTGTGTACCTACCATAAAATGTAGATGTTCGAGTGTATTCACTGTTGCAGTCATTACTCTTGGGTTATCCTGCTGGCAGGCTACCCGCAGTCGGCCAGAATTCCAAAGTCTAGGTCCGGCATCGGTTGCTGTTGCCTCTTCCATGACATCAGTGCGCCAGGGGTATAAAAGATGCAGCAGTTTTCCTCAGTTTTTCTTGCCCCAGATGTCAGGTGCCCCCAAATTGGAAGGCTGACAAATATGCCAATAAAAATGCATGCACAAAAATAACATTTCCTTCACCTACAAGCAAATACACCAAATAGGTTGTATAGGATAGAAAAGTGCAGATAAGTCCCAGCAAAGAAAAGGGGGATGGCGGGAAGGTAACCTGGACTGCAACAGTGAATTCACTCGAACATCTACATTTATGGTACGTACACAACTGTACTATGTTCATCGTGTTTCACTGTTGCAGTCATTACTCTTGGGTTGAATCCCAAAGCTGAGGATGGGTGGCTGGGCTAAATAGGATTAGGAGAGGCTATTAGGCCCTGCAGAACTGCAGTGGCAAAGCCTGTTCTAGACTTAGAGTAAAGAGGTAAGTGGTAGTGCTTTGTGAAAGTGTGCACTGAACTCCAAGTTGCAGCCTCGAAGATGTCTTTGGTTGGTACTCCTCTGAGGAAAGGCTGCTGCTCTGGTGGAATAAGGCCTAATGCCCTTAGGCACTGTTTTGCCATGCTGAAAATAGCAGAAACGTATTCAATGGCCTATCCATTTAGAAATAGTCTGCTTTGAGATAGCCTTTCCTTGTGATCCTGCAGCATATGACACTAAAAGTTGCTCAGTCTTTCTGAAAGCTTTAGTTCTGTCCAAGTAGAAGCGTAACTGCCTGTGTATTTCGAAAGAACGCAGAATGTTCTCACCCTTGTTCTGTGGATTTGGATAAAAGGTAGTTAAGTGAATGGTTTGGTTGAGGGCCACACTGGACACCACCTTAGGCATAAATGTAGGGTTTGTCCTCAGAGAAACCCTGTCTGGATGAAAAATGATAAAACGTTCCACAGCCATGAGTGCTTGTAAGTCCTAGACTCGTCTTGCAGAGGTTATTGCTAGGAGCAGAGCTGTTTTCCAGGATAAGAATTTTATATTTGCTGTTGATGCTGGCTCAAAAGGAGGCAGTGTGAGTTTTTCCAAAACATAATTGAGGTCCCAGGCCGGAATTGGTGGTCTCCTTGGAGGCCTAATGTTTTTGGCCCCTCTGAGGTACTGCCTTATTAAAGGATGAGAAAAGATAGGTGGTTCCGTATTGTAATGGGCTGAAATGGCAGAGGCATAAATCTTAATTGATGAGAAAGAAAGGCCTTTGTTCAGCATCTCAGTTAGGTATTGTAAAATCAGAGGGATATTTGGTACACACTTGTCAATGCCTTATTCCTGGTCCTGGCCTCCAAGATAACATCCATAACAGCTTTTGAAAGAGGAGTGTTCTGAATGGCTACATTATCCGCCATGCTGCCAGATTTAAGGTCCTGAGTTGGATGTGCAGGATCAGATTGTTTTGTTGGGTCAGCAAGTGAGAAGTTTGAAGCAATATCCATGCTGGACCTTGAGACAAGCTCTTTAGGATTGGGTACCAGTGCTGGCGTGGCCAGTCTGGTGCAATCAGTATCATTTTTGGCTTCTCTTGTCTGACCTTTAGGAGTACCCTGGGAAGGACAGGCAGTGGAAGAAAGGCATATACTGTCAATTTTTCCAGCTGAAGGATAGGGAGTCTACTTTCCATGCTTGTTTTTGATAAATCATTGTGCAAAATCTCTGCAATTGGCAGTTGTGAGGGGAGGCAAATAGATCTATGTCTGGGCATCCCCATTTCCTTGTTATCATGCTGAAGACTTGTGGATCCAGTTTCCATTCGTGGGGATCCATGAGGTTTCTGCTTAGTTCGTCTGCCAGAGTATTTGCTTTTCCTGGTAGGAATTGTGCTTGCAGGTGAACTTGAAAAGGCAATGCTGTGCTCCATAAGGTTATTGCTTGTCTGCAGATAGGGTAGGAATGTGTGCCTCCCTGCTTGTTTATGTACCACTTGACCATAGTATTGTCTGTCTTTATCAGAAGCCGTCCTGGATGAAGAAGGTCCTTGAAAGCTGTCAGGGCATTTTGAACAGCTAGCATCTCTTTTTGATTGATGTGAAGATGCATCTGGTTTGCAGGCCATGCGCCCTGAATACATTTTCCTGCCATATGGGCCCCTCAGGCATAATCTGATGCATCCGTTGTCAGTGCTGTCTGGCTGTGGGTAAACTGAATGGCAGACCCTTTTTGTGGTGACAGGCTTCTGCCCACCATCAAAACTCCTGTTGCAGGCAGGGAATGAGTGCAATGACCGTCTCCAGACTGTGGCAATGCTGCGCACAAACACTTTTTAGATACCATTGTAGTTTCCTCATATGCAGTCTGGCATATGGAATTAGTACAATGCAGGATGCCATGAAACCCAAAGCTTGCAGGATTTTCCTTGCAGATAAGTGAGTTTTTGTTGCCAATTCCTTGAAGTAAGAAGTCAGTTGTTTTTGTTTGTCTGGCGTGAGATAAGCCATCTGGGCAGTTGTAATTAAGCTTGCACCCAGGAATATTATCTCTTGAGAGGGCACTAGTTTTGATTTATTTTCGTTTACGGTGTACCCTACGCCAATTAGTAATCTTTTTACAAACGCAAGATGCTTTAGAAGAACGTCTTTGTTCTCTGATTGAATTAGGCAGTCGTTCAAGTAGGGATATATTTGAATTCCTCTTTGTCTGCAAAACACAATTACTGGTGCTAGGCATTTTGTGAAGACCCTGGGCGCAGTAGATAAGCCAAAGGGCAGTGCAGAGAATTGGTAATGCATTGAGCCAGCTATGAATCTGCGGTATCTTCTGCAAGATTGTCTGATTGGGACATGCAGGTATGCCTCTTTTAGGTCCAAAGTTACGAGCCAAGCCTTCTTGCCCAGCATGGGCAGTAGCTGCTGTAGAGTCAACATCTTGAATTTTGGAACTTCCAGAAACGTATTTAGTATAGACAGGTCCAGTATTGGTCTCCAGGTTTTGTCCTTTCTGGGTACTAGGAAAAGTCTGGAGTAAAATCCTTGCCCCTGCTCTTGTTGTGGTACTTGCTGAATGGCCCTCATATCCCTGAGGGCTGTAATTTGTTTTGGTGCCTCTGCCCACTGATTGTGTGGCAGGTCTGGCATACCTTTTGTCCGAGGCAGAGTGTGAAAATGGAACCTGTAGCCTTGGGACACTACGTTCAGGACCCATTTGTCTTGGGTAACCATTTGCCAATTTGATGAAAAAAGTGCTAGTTTTCCCCCTAAGGGGGCTGCCTAAAGAAAACTGCTTGGATATGGCAGAGGGAAGCCATTGGTACTGTTTCCTGTAAGGTTGTGTTTTGTCTTCTCCACTTTTGGAGGTAGGAGCATCCCCCATTGTTTCGGCCTGTATGAGCCTTGGGGCTGAGATCTGCCTCTGGGATGCCTGTATCTGCCTCTTTGTGGTCTGTCTTGACACTGGAAAGGACCACTTTTTAGAAGGCCAGTTCCTGCTAAACCTGGGTGGCTGTACCTGTAACAAATCCTTGACTGTCTGCATGGATTTTGCTTTATCCTCCATTTTTTAGACACCTCTTCTGCTTTAGTACCAAACAAGGTATCATGCTGTAATGGTGTATCTAATAATTTTGCTTTAACATGATCAGGCAGATTCTGTTCCTTTAACCAAGCATGCCTTCTAATAGCAGAACCTGCAACAGTGGCCCTGCAAGAGGCCTCCAGTGAATCATAACCACATTGCAAAGTATGCTTTCCCACTTGTTCAGCTGCATGCAATAAATCCTGCAATTCCTTGTTCTCTGAACATTCAGTATTTGTCAACAATTTCTGTTTAAGCAGTGACATTAAATATTGCTGATATTTAAGCAAATGAAACTGACAATTTAAAGCTCTTACAGCCAAGGTAGCAGAAGTGTAGACTTTTTTCCCCCCATCTGTCTAGTGCCCTAGAATCTCTATCAGAGGGGACAGGGTTTTTTTGCAGTGGAAGCTTTAACCCCCTTGGGACCCTGAGATATAGTTTATGGGTCAGTAGCGGGTTTTTTATAAAGGAATCTATGAGAATCCGGGACTCTGTAGTATCTGTCTGGCTTAGCCGGTGCAGGGGGTAGAGAGTCATGGGACAGGCCGGACTCTGAAAATACATCATCTACAATGTCTAGAACCGGTGGAATAGCAAGGGGTCTGTGCTGAGGAAGTAGCAGAAAGTCTCTGAGCCTTTTCTTAGATTCAGAATAATCTTGGCTCTCCCAGTGGAAATGCTCCCTCATGGTATGCAGGGTTTCCCCAAAAGAATAATCCTCAGGAGGAGAGGCTGAAGGAATGGATTCTTCAGGATTAGAATCCTCATAGGGAAGCATGGAATAATCCTGTTCAGAAGAGGAATCAGAGGAAATAGAAATCTGATCAGAAGAATCATACTCTGTCTCTTGCCTAGGTCTCTTATCAGGAGGGGGATGGGAGCCCCTGATCAAAGTAATTAGGTCTTCGGCCATTTTGAGCATCTGTTTTTTAGGCATGGAGGTCTAAGTAGGAGAATGCTGTACTTGTTTCTTTGTCTTTAGAGCTGCTTTAGTCTTTGTCTTTGAAGCTGAAGATGGCTTAATATAATGTACAAGCCTAGCCAGAAAATGTACCCCGGCTTTCGCCACCCAAGAAAATTATTTTCCTGTGCCCCTGTCAAGCAGAGCCACAGAAGTGATCCCCGGGGTGAATTTCCCATTTAATCATCAAGATTTTTCTTGAAGAGTGCTAATGAAGAGCTCTGTTTGACATAGGTAGTCTGTTCCAGAGTACGGGAAGTCTCTGGGACAGGAATCTATCCCTCCAGGATGCTCTGTTTATTGTGGTGACAAGGTTTAGGTCCCTAGAGCGTGTAGCTCGGAGGGATTGGGATTTCTTTAAGTGGAGCATGTCCAACAGCTCTGGGTTTGACATAGCTTTGTATGTTAGGCAGAGATCGCCCCTGAGTAGGCGATATGCGATGGATTAAAGCTGTAGTTTTTTGAGACGGTCTGCATAGGGCATCTGTTTGAGGCCAGTAATCCTCTTTGTGAGGTATTTCTGTGGTCTTTCCAGTTGTTGTAGATGTCTTGTGAGGTACATACCAAAAGGGGCGTTGTACTTTATAATGGGTCTAATGAGCGATGAGCAGAGGGGAACAATGACCTCTTTTTCTGGATGAGAATCCTTTTGTGAGGAGATGAGCCACGTAGAAGGATTTCCTGACCACTGTGGCGATGTGATTATCAAAGGAGACTACTGTCCACCTGTGTCCCAAGGTCTCATCACATTTTCAGCATTCAGTAGACTACCAGCTATGTGGTAATTCATGGGTACAGAGTTTTAACCAAAGGGGATGACAATACACTTTTTGGCATTGAGCTTCAGGCCATGGTTTTCACACCAGGTATCTGTCTCAGTGAGGCCCTTTTGTAGTTTGTCCACATCGTTAGGAGTTTCGATTATGGCTCCTAGTTTGCAGTCATCTGCAAACTTTGTTAGCCGAAGACCTTCTGTGTTGGCCTGCACTTCAGAGAAGTAGATACCAAACAGGAGAGAACCCAGGACTGAACCCTGTGGTACTCCACTTGTCACTGGTCTGATGTCGGATTTGGAATCCGCTACTTTCACAGTGTGGGTTCTGTCCGTGAGCCAGCTGGCAACGCCATCTTGTGACATAGGGATTTATACCTAGTTTAGTGAGCTTATCTATAATTCTAGAGTGGGGGATGGTGTCGAAAGCCTTGGCGAGATCTAGATAAGCTGTGTGAACCATTTTACCCTCATCTATGGCTTTGGAGACTGCTTCAAAGAAGTCAATCAGGTTTAGGAGACATGATCTGCCTTTTACAAATCCAAACTGGGTAGGGTCCAGAGTTTGGAGATTACCAATGTCTTTGTTTATGAGTTCCATGATGATACGTTCCATGGCCTTGCAGACCAGGCTCGTCAGGCTAATGGGGGCGGTAGTTCCCGGGGTCCGTCGTGGCTCCCCCTTTGTGGAGTGGGATAACCGTCGCGGTGTGCCATTCAGTGGGTACAAAGCCTGAGATGAGGCTATGATTGAACATGGTACTTAGGTAGGGTGCCAGTTCATACTGTAGTTCGTGTTAAATGCAGCCTGGGATATTGTCAGGTCCCATGGATGCTGTGTTCTTGGCTTTATAATGCAAAATCAAATGTCCCAAGAAGAAATAGAGTCTTTGATGGCTAGAGGTGGAAGAGAAGTACCTTTTAAATGTGTTTTTCAAACTTTCAATAAAGCCAACAACAAAATTTTAGCAAACATAAAAATGTGAAATGACAGAAAGATGAACTGTGACTTCAGATGGAAGAACAGCAGACAGCAGAGTTATACGAGATGCATAATCAAGACTACTTGGTACTACATCTATAAACATAACTATGTCCCAATTATATGCCTTAATGGAAAAGAAAGTCCATTTGCTCTTTTAAGTCTTACTAGTGCTTGGAATCTGAACAAAATTAAGCATTTGGACCACCGTTCCCCAAGTAAGTAGGGTCCCAGGCCATAAGTGGAAGTGGAGGAACTAAATGATTGCATACAGGGAATAAAGATCCAGGTGACACAGGTGGATAGTTGAGTTGGAAGTCTCCTGGTTAGCCACAGACAAATTCAGAACTGAGGCCACTACAGAGGAAAACTGATTTGTGGGGCCAAAACTGAGTTACCAGAAACTACCTTTCTGCATCCTGGCATTAACTCAAAAATTTTGGAATAAGAGAAAACAGGTGAAAAATGTAGTAAAAATCCATGGGGCACACTTTTGTTTGAGAGTATCTTTGGAGCACACTCCTAGAGGGCCTAGTTGTTGCTCATTTTGGGGTTAGTTTTGGATGCAAGGAAATGATAAGCAAGGCTTCCCTCAGTGACAGAAGAGTTTTCATGCCAAAGTCATATTAAGAGATCACTCCTGAGGCATCAGCACTCCATGCCCAAGTTGGTCCTCAGAAGAACTGCCTTCTTCCAATGTATGGCAGGAAATGTGAACGTTTGCTGCAAACATTCATTCCCAAATTCTCAAGGCCTTCCAACACAGTACCTATGAAGAGCTCATCCCTGCTTGCTGAAATACCATCCTAGCTTGTGTTAATAGCAACAGCACTCCGGGGAAATGCCTGCAAAGTGTGAAAAACTGCCCTCATTTCCTGAGCATTTTACAGAGGCTTCTGTCTGCAATCATGTCTTTTGGAGTGGCTGCTCCTGCCAATGCTACCCCACTCTAGAACAAAGGCACTGAGACTGTCAGAAGGGATGGGGCTTACAAAGGTTGGCTCAGAGACGGGATGAATTCAGGGAATCCATTAACTGCTATGATCTTTTCACTTTCATGATATTTTGAGAAGAGTCCAGAGAATCTAATAATCTGTTCCAACGAATTACAAATGTTCACTGCAACATTCATGTAGGATGTGATATCAGGCATATGGAACCTTGTAAATCGAGACTGGCATATGCCCAACTTTCTAAAACGGCTGGTAAAATAGTCTCTTAAGAGAGCTGGGCATCATAAGCTGAAGAGAAAATTCTGCCAGAAGAAAGCAAGACTTGAGAATACAGTGCGTCCAATTTGCATCCAACGAATGTGTGACTACAAGGATTCAGTTGGCATTTAACGAAGTTCAATGTAATTTCTAAGGATTGAAGAGTGACACAAGATATCCTCTGGAGGCTATAACAAGTCATCAGACGCCAGACATCCAGGCACAGGAAGTGGGATCCTGAAGTCAGATATTCGCTACTAGTAAAATATATCTGATGAACACAACAGGAGTTCAGGTGAGACCTTTACAACTACTTAAAATATTTCCTACCCCCAAAGCTTTCACAGTTCAACTTTACCACTCCCCTCCACCATCTTGCCCACCCCTATCATCATCAGCATCCTCTTTCTTCCCATTTTCTACATAGGGTTGGGGTGTTGTGTCAACTGCTACCATTTCTTTTCAATGACAATTCGCCTACCTTCTATGACACTCGTGCCAAACTGTCACAGGTCTTCTCTCAAAATCCATCCACCTCTTTGCTGGATGCCCTTGATTCCTCTTGACTTCTTCCATCTGTTCAAAACCTTCTTCACTAGATTGTCGTCCTCTTTTCAGCGCAAACTTCTCCCCCCCTTCCCCCCAAAGAAGCAAATGCCTATCCCAACTGAATGTAACCTCCCTGACATCACAGATGCACAGGTGAAAGATGCCCTCTCCAAAGCAAAAAACACAGCATCTATGGGACCGGACGGTGTCCCAGGCTGTGTCTTACACGAGCTCCAAGAAGAACTGAACCCTCACATTAAGTCACTGTTCAAACTTAGCCTTACTACAGGATATGTACCCAAAGAATGGCGTACAGCTACAGTGGTCCCACTTCACAAAGGTGGTGCCACAACGGACCCCGGGAACTATCGCCCCATAAGCCTGACTAGTCTGGTCTGTAAAGCTATGGAGCGTATTATCATGGAACTCAAACAAAGACATTGGGAGCCTCCAGACACTGGACCCTACCCAATTCGGCTTTGTTAAGGGCAGATCTTGCCTCTTAAACCTAGCTGATTTCTTTGAAACAGTTACCAAAGCCATAGATGAGGGCAAGGTAGTACACACAGCCTACCTGGACCTCGCAAAAGCTTTCGACACAATGCCCCACTCGGGCATCATAAATAAGCTTACCAGCTTAAATATCAACTCCTATATCACAAGATGGGTTGCAAACTGGCTCAGAGATAGAACCCACATGGTCAGAAACGCAGGTGCCATGTCCGAATCCAAACCAGTTACAAGTGGTGTCCCACAGGGCTCAGTTCTGGGACCTCTCTTGTTCGGTATATACTTTTCTGAGGTTCAAGCTAACACGCGGGGATTATGGCTGACGAAGTTCGTAGATGACTGCAAACTGGGGGCCATAATCGAATCTCCAGCTGACACAAGCATCCTCCAAAAGGTCTCACAGAGACGGATGCTTGGTGCCAGAGCCACGGCCTCAAGCTAAATGCTAATAAGTGCATAGTCATCCCCTTTGGGAAAAACAAGGTGCCCACAAATTACCACATAGGTGGTAATCCATTAAGTATGGAAGAAGTAATTAGAGATTTGGGGACCAACATAGATAGTAATCTCTCCTTTGATAATCACGTTGCCAAAGTGGTTAGAAAGATCTTCTATATAGCCCACCTTATCACGATAGGGTTCGCATCTAGATCAAGAGAGATCATTGTGCCCCTCTACTCGTCACTCATCAGGCCCATAATTTAATACAATGCCCCTTTTGGGATGTACCTTACCCGACACCTGCAGCAACTGAAGAGACCCCAAAAGTACCTCACCAAGAGGATCATGGGCTACAAACAGATGTCCTATGCAGCTCGACTAAAGAAACTCCAGCTCTACTCAGTTGCTTACCGCCTATTCAGAGGCGATCTATGCCTGACGTACAAAGCCATGCCAAACCCAGAATTAATAGACATGTTCCACCTCAAAAAATACAAGTCCCTTAGAGCTACACGCTCCAGGGACTTAAACCTCAGCACAAAAATAAATAGGACATGCTGGAGGGACAGATTCATTTCCCAGAGGCTCCCCTCACTCTGGAATAGAATCCCAATTCATGTTAGACATAGCCCCTCGCTGACCCTCCAAGCGAAATCTGGACGCATGGATGGGAAATCGCAAATTCACCCCTGGGAATCTCTTCTGTGTCCCTGCTAGACAGAGGCACAGTAAACTAATCTTAAAAGGGTACCTTCTGTGACCTACTTTACAGAGGCACAGTAGGCTATTTTAATAGGGAGGTGGAAGCCAAATACACTCTGGCTAGGCTTATAAATGCCCTAGGGCAGATAGTCTAGTATCTACCTATGTACTCAAACCACCATAATCTGTTCTCTCTGACCTTTTCTGCAATTAGAGATACTTTGGCTTCTTTTTTTGTGCCCTTATTTCATTGTTTGCCCCACAGTGTGCATCTTACCCATCATTTCCTTCACCTCTAGTTTCCTTAACTTCTCTTCCTTCACTGTCCAGGTTTCTGAACCACATATTTATATTGGTCACATCACTGTTTTGTACACCTTACTTTTCAGTTTCTTTGGCATTCGTCTATCATATACTAGCCCTAATACACTGCGCCAACTGGCTGCAACACCTCTAATTCTAGATTTGACCTTCTCATTTAAATTTCCCTTCTACTCAACCAGCCTTTCCAGATACTTAAAGCTGTTAACCTGTTCCAGACCATTTTCTCTTCTATCACAAGTCTCAGCTTCTTCCAATTTTCACCATTTGCTGTTATTACAACTGTCTATCTGTGCTTAAGTTTCATTCCATGCATCTTCAGTTTTGCATTCCATTCCACTATCCTTTGATGAAGTTCTTGCTCGGAATCCGCCTGTAATGCCACATTGTATGCATATAGCAATTCTGTTGACCTGCTCCCTCCAGCCTGTTTGTTAATGTAAATCCATCACCAGTATAAGCAGCAGTGGGCTCAGAGCTGAACCCTGGTGCACACCCACTCCCACTGGGAACCACTCTTTGCCAAATACTGTTTGTACTTTAGTCATTAGGTCCTAGTACATAGCCTGCACTAATTCTACCAATGTTTCTGGAACACTGAACCACAGCAGGACTGCTCAAATCATCTTTCTTTGGGAACTCGTAATACGATTTTTTCTAGTCAATAAATGCCAATTTGGGTTCTTTCCTAGTCTCTAGCTTCTTCTCCAGTACCTTTTTCACTGCAAACGTTCAGTCAATTGTGCTGCATCCTGATCTGAATCCGAACTGCTCATCTCCCATTTTACTTACTTTCTACTACTCTATGGATTTGTTTATCAATCATGCTCTCCAGAACTTTCGAGCAGTGTGACAGGAGTTTGATAGATCTACACTGCCCACAGTTGTGGATGTCCCCTTTATTCTTGAACACTGGCACTAGTATGTTTATTCTCCAGTTATCTGGGATACACCTTTTTCTCAAATACTTTACAAGTACCTTCAGGAGAATTTCTCCCCTATCTCACCAAATATCTTTATCATATCTGCTGTGATCTCATCTGAGCATGCTGCCTTCCCCGACTTCATTTTCCTTAATGCTGTTCTTACTACTTCTACGGTGGGCTCCTCCCCATTCCACCACTGTAGGCCGTGTCTGGGGCAGTACAGCATCTGTGGGGTTTTCTTCATTCAGAAACTGCTTGAAGTACTCCTTCCATCTGTCTTTGATATACTGTGGACTGGTAAGCAGGTTGTTGCAGGCATCCCTTATGACGTGTGCTCGACTCCTTTCTTTATCTTTCTGTACATGCCTTGCAGCCTGACAGTTTCTTTGGGCAATCTATTGAGTCACCTTCCAGAAGCTGGTAGAGTGCCTATGATGCCTTGGTTCTCTGCTAATGCAACTCCTCTCTTAGCCTTGTTAGCAAACCAATATTCCTTCCTAGCCTGGTCTGCCTTTTCTATCTCCCACTTTTTCCTGTAATACTTTCTTTAGATGATTTCCTGGACTTCTGCATTCCACAACCAGCTTTCCCTAGGTACCTTTTTCATACCTGGCTCAGCCACATACTTGTTCTCTAGTTCTCACACATGCCATTTTGAGATGCTGCCATTCTTTTTCAAACCCACACATTCCCTCTTTTTCTTGATGTGCTAAAGCCCTAAGTAACTCACTGAACTGTTGTGCTTTCTCTCCTGTCAATTTTCAGGCCTTCAGTCTAGTCTCTGTTGACATTCAAGCTTTCTCTGGCCACTGCTTGCAGCTGATTGTTGCAGCAAGTGGTTTATGCTGTGGGCAGACTATTTCACTGGGAATTACTTTGCAATTGCTGATTCTACCCCACTGCCTTCCTTACCAGTAAAAAGTCGACAGGAGTTGCATGCTCGCCACAAATGTATGTGATCTTGTGACAGTCTCTCTTGCTGAACCATGTGTTGATCACTATAAAACCATTTGCCAGGCAGAAGTCTAGAATAGCCTCTCCTTTATTCCTGCTGCCCCCACCCATGTGGACCCAGGCAGTCATCATATCCTGTTCTGTCTGTCCCAAAAAAGTACAGTTTTGTACCTACCATAAATGTAGATGTTCGAGGATCCACATTGCTGCAGTCCTAACTATTGGGTAGTCCGCTGTCCAGTCGGCCCCGGAATAAAATATATATGGCTGGCCGGCGGTCAGGGCTTGCGTAGACTGAGGGTAGTAATGCGCATGACATATCCTCAGTCTTTTCTTGCCCCAGATGTCAGAAGACCCTAAAAAGACAAGGCCCAATATACCTGCACCAAAAATATGTACAATATATACAAAATTATCAGCATATAACCTCACCTACACAACCACCCCTAAACACAGAGGGAAGGAGGGAGGGTAATGGACTGCAGCAATGTGGATCCTCGAACATCTACATTTATGGTAGGTACAAAACTGTACTATGTTCTTCATTCCACATTGCTGCAGTCCTAACTATTGGGTAGAATCCCAAAGCAGAGGTAAGGGAGGCTGGCAAATCATAAAGAAGCAGGAGCTGACAACATGCCTTGCAAAATAGCTGTGGCAAAACCAGCCCTAGACTTAGAGTAGAGAGGAAGGTGATAATGCTTAGAGAAAGTATGCACTGAACTCCAAGTAGCTGCCTCCAAAATATCCTTAGTTGCCACCCCTTAGAAATGCTGTTGAAGTGGCAGTAGCCCTAGTGGAATGAGGCCTAATCCCAGCTGGAATCTCCTTGCCATGATGGGAATAACAAAATGCAATGCAAAACCCAATCCACCTAGAAATAGTTTGCTTTGACACAGGCTTGCCCTGAACTCAAAGCAAAAGAAACAAACAACTGCTGAGACTGCCTAAAATCCTTAGTCCTGCTTAAATAATAACGCAATTGCCTGTGTACATCTAAAGTGTGCAAAATCTTTTCCCCTTTATTTTGGGGGTCTGCATAAAAAGTAGGCAAATGAATAGTTTGGTTTAAAGCCACACTAGAAACCACCTTAGGCATAAAGGAAGGATTAGTACATAATGATACCCTATCCTTATGGAAAATCAAAAGGGCTCTACTGCCATAAGGGCCTGCAACTCAGACACCCTTCTTGCAGAAGTAATAGCCAACAGAAAAGCAGTCTTCCATGACAAGTATTTCAATTCAGCAGTAAAGGTTGTAGAGTAAGTTTTCCAACACAAAATTGAGATCCCAAGCAGGAGTAGGAGCTGGGGTCTTATATTCTTTGCCCCTCTAAGAAACTGCTTGAACAAAGGATGAAAACAATGGTGGGTCACAATCATAGTGAGCTGAAATTGCTGCAGCATGAATCTTAATGGAAGAGAAGGACAAACCTTTGTCCAATAACTCAGTAAGATATTGAAGAGCCACACTCAAATTAGGCTCAGAAATCTCTAAATTCTTTGCTGTACTCCAAAATAAAAATCTCTTCCATTTTTCTTTCCTTGTACTAGGTCTTCTAGCTTCCATAATCACATTTAAAACTTGTTGAGGAAGTTGAGACCTGCTGTGTTTCAACACAGAATATGCCAGGCTGTTAGATGAAGAGAGTGAAGCTTGACATTGAGCAGATGATCCTTCTGAGATAACAGATGTGGAATCAAAGGTAAAGGCCATGGAGGCTTCCTTACCAGACTCCTTAGTAGTGGGTACCAGTGTTGCGAGGCCAATCTGGAGCTATTAAAATCATCCTTGGCTTGTCTTGTCTGACCTTTAAGAGCACCTTTGGAAGAAGAGGCAGAGGTGGAAAGGCATACACATGAAGATTTTTCCAACTGAAAGAAAGAGCATCCACTTTCCAAGCTGTGTGATGAAACCCCTTTGTGCAAAACTTTGGCAGCTGGTGGTTTAGTGGAGAAGCGAACAGATCTATGTCTGGAGTTCCCCATGACACTGTCAATTTCTGAAATACATGAAGATCCAGTTTCCACTCGTGGGGATCCATGATTTGTCTGCTTAACACATCTGCTAAGGAGTTCTGTGCTCCCGGCAGAAACCTTGCCTGAAGAGTTAGTTCAAGCTGAGCAGTCTCCCATAAAATCATTGCTTGCCTGCATAGAGGATAAGAATGTGTTCCCCTTGTTTGTTGATGTACCACATGACAGTTGTGTTGTCTGTTAGAATCAACACCTGCCCTGGAAGAAGTAACTCCTTGAAAGCCATTAATGCAAACTGGACTGCTAACATCTCCTTCATGTTGATATGTAGATGCTGTAGTCTGGCAGGCCACTTGTCTTGTATCCACTTTCCATTTAGATGAGCTCCCCAAGCAATGTCCGAGGCATCTGTCGTTAAAATCTGACTCGCCCTCTGGCGGGTCACAGAGAGTCCCTTGTTTAGGTGACATTCCTGAGCCCACCACAAAAATTCTTTTTGAAGGCAAGGTATTATTTGAATGACAGTGTCCAAATCCTGGCAGTGCTGTGTCCATACATTTTGAGATACCATTGCAGCTTCCTCATATGCAGTTTGGCATTGGGAAGCACCAGAATACAAGATGCCATGAACCCTAATGCTTGAAGGACTGTCCTTGCAGTCAGCACGGACTGATGAGATAGTTGATGGAAGTAAAGGGATAGACTCTTTTGTTTGTCCGGGGTTAAGGCCATCTGGGCTGCTGTATTCAGTCTCACACCCAGAAAGCACATGTCTTGAGAGGGTACTAGACTGGACTTTATTTCGTCACAGAATACCCTAGGCATCTTAGCACTGCTATAACATATTCCAGATGCTGTAGAAGGTCTTCCTTTTCTTGAGCCAGAATCAGGCAGTCAAGTAAGGATAGATTTGAATTCCTTTTAGCCTGAAGTAAGCTATCACTGGAGCCAGAACCTTTGAGATAAGCCAAAGGGCAATGCAGAGAACTGATAATGAGAATTTCCAGCTCTGCAACTTAGTCTTATAGGCACATGAAGGTAAGCTTCCTTGAGATCTAAAGTTACCATCCAGTGATCTTTGCCCAGCAGAGGTAAAAGCTGTTGTAACGTCAACATCTTGAACTTGGGAATGTCCAGATAAGTGTTGAGGATAGATAAATCCAAAATTGGTCTCACGTGTTTCCCCTCTTTGGTACTAGGAACAGGAATAAAATCCTAGGCCCCTTTCTGATACAGGGACTGGCTGAATGGCCCCTATTTGGAGTAACAGAGAAATTTGCTTGTGAGCCTCTTTCCTTCGTGGAGGAGGAACGTCTGAACGCGCATGCCTTTGAAAGGGGCAATGTATGGAAATAAAACCTGTAACCGTGGTGAATGATATCCAACACCCATCTGTCTTGAGTAATTAAATCCCAATTTTCTTTGAAAAGAGACAGTCTTCCTCCCAAAGGAGCTGCCCAGCGAAGGAATCTACTGGCAGCTGAAAAGGCAGGTCATTGGGTCTGTTCCTCACCAGAAGTCTGAGCAGGTGAACTCCTGTTCTAGGCCTA
This sequence comes from Protopterus annectens, assembly GCF_019279795.1. Classification (NCBI taxonomy): domain Eukaryota; kingdom Metazoa; phylum Chordata; order Ceratodontiformes; family Protopteridae; genus Protopterus; species Protopterus annectens. Next base: position 408,643,979 of record NC_056750.1, on the reverse strand, counting down.
AAAGAACCTTGAGCTCTGCCCCTACCGCGTCTAGACCCTGCCCTAGACTGGGAATCATAAGCAGGATATGTCCATCCCTTAGTAGGCCAATTTCTACTAAACGGCTGCACCTGCAAAAATCTTTAACCCGTTGCATAGACTTAGCTTTGTCCTCCATTTTCTTTAAAACTGCTTCAAACAACACATCAGACTGTAAAGGAGCATCCAAAATCCTTGTCTTAACATGCTCAGCTAAATTCTGATCCCCTCCACCAGGCGCCTGCTAGAAGAACAGAACTAGTGGCAGCCACCCTCGAGGAGGCCTGTACAGCATCAAAACCACATTGCAAAGAATGCTTACCCACTCGTTCAGACACATGAACTAAATCCAGCAACTCTTTACACTCAATACCTTCCATCCACCTTAGATTTCAATTGTGAAAGGAGATAATTTTGATATTTTAGCATGTGAAACTGACAATTCAACGCCCTCATGGCTAAAGTAGAAGAAGTATACACTTTCTTTCCCCATCTATCCAAAGCCCTTGCCTCTTTATCAGTGGGAACAGGGTTTTTAACAACAAAGGCCTTAACACCTTTAGGTCCCTGAGAAACAGTTTCCGGGTCTGCCCTAGGACTTAAAAAATATACTTATGAGGCAGGGGCACTATAGTACAGTACCTCAGTTTAACAGGAGCAGGAGGCAAAGAATCAGGGTTCAGGAAGCCTCTGCAAAAACATCTTCCACCACATTCAACACAGGAGGTATAGCTAAGGGCCTATGCTGGGGTAAAACAAAGATTCCCTTTCCTTTTTTCCTGAATCATCTTAATCTTGGCCTCATTTAAAGTGTCCCTCATGGAATGCAGCACATCAGAATCAGAATAAGGAGGATACTCCTGCAAGTCTTCCAGAAAGAAGACCAGAAACCTCTGAACACTGTTCAAAACTCTCAAACTCAGGTTCCACCCTAGGCCTCTTATCAGGAGGGGCATAGAACCTCTAATCATAGTAATCAAATCTTCTGCCATTTTAAGCATATGTTTCTTAGGCACAGAACCTGAAGTGCTAGGAGAAGCCCCACTGAAGCTAAACTTGGCCTACCTCTCAAAGAAGTTTTGGAAACAGAAGGAGAGGCTCTAACTACCTAGGGAAGAGAGGAAGAACAGTTACCTGAGAAGCCCCTCAGCCTGGCCTACCTCCTGAGAAGGCACATCCTGTAACAGTAAAGTCTCTGCCTGAGACTCCAAAGAAACTCCTGGCAAAACCTCTGGCTCCACTGGGCCTCTTCTAAAGAACCAGTCCGACCGCCCGCCGCACCCTAACCCTACCTATGGTTTTGTCCGTCTAACCTTCTCTTAATAGTGCGTTTTTAAAAATAGCACAAGAGCATCCAACAACAAACGTGCCTGTGGCCCCAAACAAGGTATACACAAGGTATGGTAACAAGGTATATCTGTTCCTGTTTCCACAGAAATTCAGTTATTTTCTGACTTCTGGTTAAATCTTGAATCCATACTATACTGAGAAAACCAAAATGTTTGAAACTCGACTTCAGAAAATTTTTCTTCCACTGGACAGCGGACTACCCAATAGTTAGGACTGCAGCAATGTGGAATGAAGAACATGTGCATTCAGGTCCCCATTATCAAAACCAGATCATGCTGTGTTCTTTATCAAGTAGGTCCTGCAACAGTTATCTGAATGCACTCTTTTCCTCACTATCACAACCTTGCTGCGGGGAACAGGCTGAGATTAGGAATACTGTCATATCATTACACTGGAGTCTGACTGCTATACGTCTGTCACAAATTCTGATGACATCCCTCACCATCTTCTGCAGCCTCTCCCTCACGACAGTTCTCACAACATTTTTAGCCTGTCCTCCTGAGTAGTAGAGTCTGGATCCCAAGCCAAGTGGCTTTGTTGCATTGCCCTTCTCTCTTCTGTCTTGGACATAGGATGTAGAGCCTCCTCCTTACCATCATGTCATCCAGTTCCAAGATCCAGTCCATCAGTGAACCTACACCGAGTGGAGAAATTCTTAGCTCATATTTAGCAGGATTCATTTTACGTCTAGCTTTTGCTCAACAGGCTATCCCAGGTAACCCAAGCTGGGCAACAGGACACGGGCCAGCCAGCAGCTTACTAACCTAGGGCTGATGAGCTTTACAGCAGGCACACACTGCCCAGCAGGGGTACATGCACTTCTTCCCACTGTTAGCATGGGTCCCTGCCATAGGTCAGAGAAGGCCAGGTCTTCAACCAGCTTATCAGCAAATACCTATGCCCATTTTAGAGACAGTCAACACAAACGAATCACCTAGAGCCATTATTTTTCACTGTCGAGTGGCTAGCCCTGCCACAGCATGCAGTCTGTGATCAGTTTTCTCCTATCTTGAGGATACTGTTCACAACAGCAGATGCCCAAAGCAGCTAATCTGTACAGCTCTTCCCCCTACAGGGCACTATCTGGAGTCTGTGTTGCAGCCCATAATGCCATTCTTGGGTAAACTTGAGCTGGAACTGCTCAGCATGTTTTTGGGAGGTGGGAGGAAACCTCAAAGAGACATGGAGAACATGCAAACTCCAAACAGCCATTATCCAGCACTCAGGATCAAACTTTAAAACTTGTGCATGGGAGGTGAAGACTAACCATTATGCACCCCCAATCCCATTTATTTTACTGAAGCCACTGGCCAGGGTATGTGTGTCACTGTTCTTCTCAGACTCACTTCTACAGATTTTTTTTTTCACTTACTAACAATTCCTCAAAAAAGAAGTTATGGCTTACCATAACGTCCCATCTTGTTGTCGATCTTCACTAATCCTTGACTGTAGGCTCGGTTCCGAGCCTTGGAACAGACTCATCGGTTTATTTCAGCTCGCACCTTCAAAAATTTTGAGCTAGGCTCTACCCACAATGCTCCTCTCTAAATTACCTCAGATCAAGTTTGCTTAAATTATTGATACAGTAAGAGTCACATGCTGGGGGAAGGAGGGGAATGTTACGGATTAGTGAAGATCGGCAACACAGATGGAACATTATGGTAAGAGAACACCTTTATTTGATGTTGTCAATCTTCACGTAATCCTTGAACGTGGGACAGAAAGTCCAGCTACCTGAATCTTGAAAGGTCTCACGGAAGAATATTCCTGAGCACCATTGAACCGAATGATGCATGCCCCCTAGAGACCTGGTCCAATTTATAATGAGTGATAAAAGTATGAGGAGACAACCACGTGGCTGCTGCACAAATGTCGTGTAAAGAAACTCTGACATGAAAAACCACAGAAGCTGCTAGCTTTAATTGAGTGGACTTTCACAGGATGTTGTAGGTGAAGTCTCTGAATGATACATGAAGGTGATACAATCTTTGAGCCGTTTAGCTAACGTAACCTTGGAAACTCGGTTACCTAAGAAAAGTAAGGAAAAGGCAACAAAAAGTTAGTTAGATTTTCTGAAGTCTTTTGTTCTGTGAAGATAAAAACACAACTGTCTATGAATGTCTAATAAATGTAGACAATATTCTTCCTTATTGGAGAAATTAGGGAAAAAAACGGTAGGTGTAATGTTTGACTGATATTAGATTCTGAAACTACCTTTGCCAAGAAGAAAGGATTAGTTCTGAGGGAAACCCTGTCCTTGTGAAATATTATATAGAGGGGTTTGCAAGACAAGGATTAAATTTCTGATACTCTTCTTGCAGAAGTAACAGCTAATAAAAACAGGGTTTTCAAAGTCAGAAATTTTAAGTCACAAGTAGCTGGCAGTTCAAAAGAGGAAGAAGAGACTGTAGAATCGAGGCTAAATCCCATGGTGGAGTGGGCTCTTTAATTGAGGCTTTAACATTAGGATTCCCTTCAAAAAGGCTTTACAAAGTTTATGGGACATACATGAAGAACCATCAAAATCAGTATGGAAATTAGATAATAAGGCTAGATGGACCCGAATGGTAGAGGCTGAAGAGTGAGTTTGATAAAGACCAGCTAGAAAACCCAATACTTTAGGCATGGGGACTGTATAATGGTCCAGATAACTGTTAAGAGCCCATCTAAATTTTTTTCCCATTTACTCTGGTAGAGTTTTCTAGTAGAAGGTTTGTGATGGGCCAAAATGGTTTGACGGATGGGTGAGGAAAGTGAAGAATGCCTGGCCATCATGAGAATTGGAGAAGCCATGCAGTGAGCTTGAGATGCTGGAGATTCAGATAAACCATTCCTTCTGGATGGGGTAATAGATTTGGAGCTGGGTCCAGAATCCAAGGTTTCCAAAGCAGATGAGGTCATATGAAGGGAAACCAAACCTGTCAAGGCAAGAACGGAGCAATGAGGATTAGTGTGTTCTCCGACTTTCTGGCTTTCTTTTGAAACTGGGAAATCAGGCGAGCTGGGGGAAAGGCATACAGGAGACGGGGGGGGGATCATGGAGAAGAGTGTCTCTGGGTGAATTAGGGCAAAGTAAGTGCTGCACTTAAGGGAGGAGGCAAACAGATCGCAGCAAGGTCGACCTCACTGGCGGAATATGTACTCCGTCAACACAGAATTGAGAGACCACTAGTGAGGCATTAGAATTGTTCTGCTCAGTTTGTTTGTTATCACCTTGAAACTCCCCAGAATGTGCATTACCATGAGAAAGAGGTTGGAAGAAATCTCTCATTGCCAGACTTTGAGGGTTTCTCGACAAAGTGGGTAAGATTTGATTCCCCCTTGTTTGTTGATGTACCAGACCACTGACACTGTTCCCAAGGAAGGGCACGCTGAAAGGCTTGCAACACCAAGAGCACCACCTTCATCTCTAGAATACTACTGTGCAAACTGGCCTCCTGTTGGGACCAAGTGCCTTGGACAGTCCTTCCCAGATTATGCCCTTCCACCCTATCTTGGAAGCATCCGTGGTCACTATGGCTTGGGGCTGTGGAAGGATTAAAGGATGGCTAGAAAGAATTTCATTGGAATACAGTCACTAAGATGCAGCGACTGGTGATAAAGATGAGGTATGACATCGGCTGCTTCATTAACGACCATTGGGAGGCTAGAAGCCATTGTAGAATTCACATGCGATATCTGGCCAAGGAAGCTAGAGTTATAGAGGCTGCCATCGAGCCCAGCGCCTGAAGGATGAGTCTGGCTGGAACACTTGCTTTGAACTATGTAGTTTACTTGTCATCTGATCTTTTGAAGCCTGTTTACTAGAACTGAATTGATTCCAGAAACTGTGTTTATTAAGTCTCCGATAAACTCCAATTGTTGAGAAGGTCGAAGATTTGACTTTTCCTAATTTACTGAAATGCCGAATGAAGCAGAAAGATGCAGGGTGCAATCCCTTGCCCGTTCTAGTTGATGCCTGGTGGTAGCAGCAAGGAGCGAGTCATTGAGATAAGGCAAATCTCAAAATCCCTGCAGTCTGAGATGAGCTGCTACCACTGCCATGCATTTGGTAAACACCCTGGGGGCTGTGTTGAGACCAAAGGGCAGTGCTCTGAACTGGAAATGACTGGCTCCCAGCCGGAAGTGCTGGAATCTCCTGGAGCATTTGTCCATTTTTATATGGTAATACACATCCTGAAGATATATACAGTACATCCAATCGCCTTTTTCCAAGAATGGAAGTATTGACTGTACACAGACCACCCGGAACTTTGTTTGCTGAACTGCCTTGTTGAACTGGCTGAGATCCAAAATGGGTCTCCAGTCCCATCTTTTTGGGCACTAAAAAGAATCTTGAGTAAAACCCGGATCCTCTTTGGTCTGGTGGGACTTTCTGGATGACTCTTTTCAAGCAATTTTTGAATTTGTACAACTGCTGCTTCCCTGTGACTGGGTGGAACGTCCGGGAGTCTTTTTTTGTGTTCCTGGATTTGAGAAAAGGGGAATAATGTAACTTCTGGAAATAATTCCCTGCACCCATTTGTTCGATGTTATCTGTAGCCAGGCAGATTGGTGCAGGGATAATCATCCCCCAACTGCCTCCAGAGGAAGGCAATCGGGCCTCTGTTTAAGTGTGCTGGTAGCAGTTACCAGAGAAAGCATATCTGGACCCCTGGTTCTGCAGTCACCTCTGCCTCTAGGATGGCATCTTCCATTGTTACTTCCCCCTCTACCCCAGTGAAAGTCCTTGCCATGGGAGTCCTGAAAAGGCCCTTGGGACTTTTTGAACCATAGCCTCCCACTTCTCTGGCTCCTGGACTAGGGCCGTTGACGAGTGGGGAAGCGTACACTCATGGCAGAAAGAGTCTTCCCATTTTTCTCACATCTGGCCCATGTCTCTTGCACTTTGGGTCCAAAAAAGGGATGTTCTATCAAATGGAGTGTTGACGAAAGTACAGTTTTGTACCTACCATAAATGTAGATGTTCGAGTGTTCACACTGCTGCAGTCATCACACTTGGGTTATCTGCCGTCAGGCGGTCCTGCAGTCGCCCGAAGTTCCAAAGTCTTGGTCCGGCGTCAGTTGCCGCCGCTTCTTCCTGACGTCTGCATAGGTATAAAAGAGGCAGCCGCCATTTTCTTCAGTTTTTCTTGCCCCAGATGTCAGGTGCCCCCAAATAGGAAGGCAATCCATAATCCTAAGTAAATTACATAAGTAGAAAATAAGAAGATCTGAAGTAGGCAGACTTAATTCGTCTGCAAACTGTGGGTATCGGATCCGATCTCGGATCCGAGCCGGCAATTCAAAAGCTTAGGCTCCGAGCTCCTAGCTCCTCCCTCTTACCCATAACCCCTTGCCAAGCCCTGACTGACCTCAGATTTCGTTTGCCGCTTTTCAAGAAGCAACGGAATTCTAGAGCTCCTGGCGTGGTTTGAGACCTGGCGTGGTTTGAGATAAGTGTAGTTTTTCTGACAGGAAAATTTTTCAAATTCTCTATTTTTGTTATTAATATAGTTAGAGTTGTGTGTGGTTAAGGCTTTCCTCCCTCTTTAGTTAATTTTTCTCGGGTTTTCGTAGTTTGTTTGTGTGTGTGTGTGTTTAGGCCTTAGGTGTAATGCCTGAAGCCCTAAGGCTGTTTTTTCGAAATGTACGAGGTGGCCATGCTGTCCCCAGCAGATGGCCACACTCGGTCGCGTTAATTGGGGTTGAACACCTGTCTTCTGGTTGTACCATTTGTGCAGGGTTCAACCTGGCTTTAAGGGAACGGAGGTCAGTTGGTGCTGGGCGGGTCTTTTACCCCAGATACTGCTTCGGCCTCTGCTCCTCCAGTCAGCAACCTGTTGTTGTGAGTTCTCCCTCCGCTGGGACTCAACCTCCCTTGAAGTTGCCGGAGGGGAAGGATTCTTCTAGGGAGAGACAGAAGGAGAGGCACAGGAGAAGCACCACAAGAGGGCAGAGCTTCCAGTTCGCTCCTCCATCTAAGCTGGCCTCCCTGTGCCTTCTAGCTTCCTCCTCCTCGCTCCACTCCCTCGGTTCTCTCCTGGACCCGAGGAGGAGGAGGCTAGCCCTTCCAGGAGGTCACGACGCCTCTCTAGGTCCGCCGCGGCCTCCTCTAGATCGACCTTTCTATGAGCTGAAGCTGATATGGACGGATGATGAGGAAATTCATCCAGGCCCAAATGCAAATGGGAGTGCTCTAGCCCCCCAACCGGGAGGGGCTTCGACCCCTTTTTCAGCCCCTTAGCTCCTTCTCCCACCCATACCACGGGTTCGAGCTATCGGCGCCGTGCAGATTTGGATCCGGGGTGGGTCGGATCCGATAGGTTGGCGCACTCGATCCGTCCCATCCCTTGAGTGCTTGGTACTTCGGACCCGACCTCGGAGCCGAGGGCCGAGCCTCGGATCCGAGGGAGCTGGTGTGTCTTCGGCCCGGCCCAGGTCGGACACACTGGTCTCTCGGATCCGGCGACCTCATCCGGGGTGTGGATCCAGTGGGGGCTCGCACTCAACTGTATTTCTCCAAAATGAGCACGAAAGAGATATTCAAGCAGTATCAAAAGAAGGTAATTTAGGAGTCCGTGTCATGGAACCTGATAAGGGGGGTGGCACAAATAAACCTTCTTTTGATACTGCTTGAATATCATTTTCGTGCTCATTTTGGAGAAACACAGTCCTAATTGTGTGTTGGCGGTTTTTGCTTTCCTTTGCCTGCTTGGCTGCTCACTTTTGGTGGAGTTGTGTTTTTTGCAGCATTTTCTTCTGTTTTGGTTGGTTATGGAGGCAGGCTTAAGGAGTCCTGGTACTAGTGCACGCGACGCTAGTGTGGAGGAAAGCGATTCATTTGCAGCTTCCTGGTCACGCCAACTCACGGGACAGTTAACCCAACTTGTGCAGCTACTCACGCCCTTAGGTCAAGGGTTACAGACTGTTATTTCCGAACAGCGGGAGCTGCTTAAGGCGTTTACAACAAAAACTGGTGGTTCATCTATGCCTTGCGGTTCCAAACCGCTTCGAGACGTGGGTGATTTCACGGATCAAGGTGCTTCTTGCAGCTTTGCTCGTACTCCGGCTGTGTTACGTCCACAAAATGAGGAAATTACTAATCTTGAAATTCCTCAAAATACATCTCAGGAATTACCGCCGCCTTCTTCCTTTCAGGACTGGGTGGCTTACAAGCCGGTGTTTTCATTCCGTGAGGACATTGTGAGTAACTCTAACAACAGTTCTTTTTCTGATAATATGCGTTTGCTTCAGCAAACGTTACATAAATATAAAACTTTGGAGCTGGACAATTTGTACCTACAAGAATGTTTTAACAAACGTATCGTCCCTAAGGGACTACGGGTATACAAATACCCCCATCATGTTGAGCGTGGCAGTGAGTTTCACTGCGAGCTGATTAGACTATTTGATGAATGTGGGTTGGGGATTGTTAAAGCTATTATCAAGCGGAATGAAAAGGATATGCAAGTGTTGCATAAAGATATTTTTAAATATTATGATCTGATTAGTACTGATTTACTTTTTACTATTGAAGGGGAAAAACAGAAGTACCATGAGATGAGAAAGCATATTGACCAACAATGTAACATTGTCCTAAATCGTAAATATAAGAAATTAAATAGAGATTTAAGAGAGTATGCAGAAGGCAAACAATATCCAAATCCCCCTGTGGTTAGAAATGGGTATGGAATACCCCCTGCCCCTAGGGACAATCCTAGGGTAGTTCTGGAAACACCTCCGCCCCTGGAGCCCCTCCCGCCTATGGGCAACCATGATGAATCTGAACAGGATGATTTTTTACCCAGGAGATCGGAGCGCTTACGCCAGCAAGCTTACCAACAGCAGATACATGGGCCGCACATGGGGATTCACCAGCAGGAGGGGAGGGCATTTTCTTCCAAGGGTTGGAGGGGGAAGCAGAGAGGAGACAGAGGGGATTGGGATGTGTAGAGCAGATAGTAGTTACCCCTATTGGCCAATACTTCAAATATTCCCTCAATGATTACCATATCTACAATTATAGTGATCTGGCTATTACAGAAACATGGTTCTCCCTTTTTACTAAAGGATTCAAATTTGTGCCTAGTAGAGGCTGTAATCTTGTGAACACCATGTTGGATGTTAAGCTTTTCATACGTAGATTAAATTTGCAATATATCTTTGGCAACATTTCACAACCACATGCAGTTAATTTAAAAAAATCTAGTTCGTATAATCCCCCTTTACACCCCCAGTTAAAGAATCTGGAGAATAGGATTGAGCAAAATATAAGGAGGAAGATTGGTAAGAATAGTTACACCTCCAATTTGAATGCAGCTGAGAGCAATCTTTTGGAAGAACTTGGTGGTAATTTAGGAGTCCGTGTCATGGAACCTGATAAGGGGGGTGGCACAAATAAACCTTCTTTTGATACTGCTTGAATATCTCTTTCGTGCTCATTTTGGAGAAATACAGTCCTAATTGTGTGTTGGCGGTTTTTGCTTTCCTTTGCCTGCTTGGCTGCTCATTTTTGGTGGAGTTGTGTTTTTTTGCAGCATTTTCTTCTGTTTTGGCAGTGCTCTGAACTGGAAATGACTGGCTCCCAGCCGGAAGTGCTGGAATCTCCTGGAGCATTTGTCCATTTTTATATGGTAATACACATCCTGAAGATATATACAGTACATCCAATCGCCTTTTTCCAAGAATGGAAGTATTGACTGTACACAGACCACCCGGAACTTTGTTTGCTGAACTGCCTTGTTGAACTGGCTGAGATCCAAAATGGGTCTCCAGTCCCATCTTTTTGGGCACTAAAAAGAATCTTGAGTAAAACCCGGATCCTCTTTGGTCTGGTGGGACTTTCTGGATGACTCTTTTTCAAGCAATTTTTGAATTTGTACAACTGCTGCTTCCCTGTGACTGGGTGGAACGTCCGGGAGTCTTTTTTTGTGTTCCTGGATTTGAGAAAAGGGGAATAATGTAACTTCTGGAAATAATTCCCTGCACCCATTTGTTCGATGTTATCTGTAGCCAGGCAGATTGGTGCAGGGATAATCATCCCCCAACTGCCTCCAGAGGAAGGCAATCGGGCCTCTGTTTAAGTGTGCTGGTAGCACTTACCAGAGAAAGCATATCTGGACCCCTGGTTCTGCAGTCACCTCTGCCTCTAGGATGGCATCTTCCATTGTTACTTCCCCCTCTGCCCCAGTGAAAGTCCTTGCCATGGGAGTCCTGAAAAGGCCCTTGGGACTTTTTGAACCATAGCCTCCCACTTCTCTGGCTCCTGGACTAGGGCCGTTGACGAGTGGGGAAGCGTACACTCATGGCAGAAAGAGTCTTCCCATTTTTCTCACATCTGGCCCATGTCTCTTGCACTTTGGGTCCAAAAAAGGGATGTTCTATCAAATGGAGTGTTGACGAAAGTACAGTTTTGTACCTACCATAAATGTAGATGTTCGAGTGTTCACACTGCTGCAGTCATCACACTTGGGTTATCTGCCGTCAGGCGGTCCTGCAGTCGGCCCGAGTTCCAAAGTCTTGGTCCGACGTCAGTTGCCGTCGCTTCTTCCCTGACGTCAGTGCGACAGGGGTATAAAAGAGGCAGCCGACGCCATTTTCTTCAGTTTTTCTTGCCCCAGATGTCAGGTGCCCCCAAATAGGAAGGCAATCCATAATCCTAAGTAAATTACATAAGTAGAAAATAAGAAGATCTGAAGTAGGCAGACTTCATTCGTCTGCAAACTGTGGGTATCGGATCCGATCTCGGATCCGAGCCGGCAATTCAAAAGCTTAGGCTCCGAGCTCCTAGCTCCTCCCTCTTACCCATAACACCTTGCCAAGCCCTGACTGACCTCAGATTTCGTTTGCCGCTTTTCAAGAAGCAACGGAATTCTAGAGCTCCTGGCGTGGTTTGAGATAAGTGTAGTTTTTCTGACAGGAAAATTTTTCAAATTCTCTATTTTTGTTATTAATATAGTTAGAGTTGTGTGTGGTTAAGGCTTTCCTCCCTCTTTAGTTAATTTTTCTCGGGTTTTCGTAGTTTGTTTGTGTGTGTGTGTGTGTGTGTGTGTGTTTAGGCCTTAGGTGTAATGTCTGAAGCCCCTAAGGCTGTTTTTTCGAAATGTACCGAGTGTGGCCATAAGCTGTCCCCAGCAGATGGCCACACTCGATGGGTCATCTTGGGGTTGAACACCTGTCTTCTGGTTGTACCATTTGTGCAGGGTTCAACCCGGCTTTAAGGGAACGGAGGTCGAAGTTGGTGCTGGCGGTCTTTTACCCCAGATACTGCTTGGCCTCTGCCCTCCAGTCAGCAACCTGTTGCTGTGAGTTCTCCCTCCGGCTGGGACTCAACCTCCCTTAAAGTTGCCGGAGGGAAGGATTCTTCTAGGGAGAGACAGAAGGAGAGGCACAGGGAGAAGCACCACAAGAGGAGAGCAAGCTTCCAGTTCGGCTCCTCCATCTAAGCGGCCTCCCCTGTGCCTTCTAGCTTTCCTCCTCCTCGGCTCCACTCCCTCGGTTCTCTCCTGGACCCGAGGAGGAGGAGGCTAGCCCTTCCAGGAGGTCACCGAGGCGGCTCTCTAGGTCCGCTTGGTGGCCTCCTCTAGATCGACCTTTTCTATGAGCGAAGCTGATATGGACGGATGATGAGGAAATTCATCCAGGCCCAAATGCAAATGGGAGTGCTCCTAGCCCCCCAACCGGGAGGCTTGACCTTTTTTCCCCTTAGCTCCTTCTCCGACCCATACCACGGGTTCGGAGCTATCGGCGCCGTGCAGATTTGGATCCGGGGGTGGGTCGGATCCGATAGGTTGGCGCACCTCGGATCCGTCCCATCCCTTGAGTGCTTCGGGTACTTCGGACCCGACCTCTCGAGCGGAGGGCCGAGCCTCGGATCCGAGGGAGCTGGTGTGTCTTCGGCTCCGTCCAGGTCGGAGCACACTGGTCTCTCGGATCCGACTGTTTCGGATCCGACTCCGATCCGTCGCCGGATCCGAGTGGGGTCGGCTCGGGCTTAGAAGCTGGCTCCCCTCGGCTTTCAACGTTATGGAAAGGGCACTGTCGAGGACATCCGGACCCCGGTCCCTGCCACGGCTCCATCCGCACTCCATTGCAGTTGGGCCAGGCCCCACCAGCGGTCCCAGGGACAGCCTGCCTCGATGTCCCAAGTGGTTCCTTGGAACATCCATCTGCTGAAGAGTACTCCTCGGACAGCCCCGATGAAGTACCTCGGGCGCAAGTGCAAGAGGAGGCACATGGACTCCCGAGTCCGTCACTGAAGACACGGACTTGGATGAAGGGAAGGCTCCCTAGGTCACCCCTGAGGACGTCTCATTTGGAGACATCATGGAGATGTTAAGGATCAGGGGGTGGTCTGCCCCAAGGCTTCTTGGACGAGTCTGTGTTCTTGGAGGCATTCAGGCGGCCCTTCTACCTCTTGGGTGTCCCCTCCTGCTGACCCCTGGTAGATCTTATATCTATCAGGCGTGGAAGGATCCGGACACCATTGAGCCTATCCTAAGCGCCCGGACCGCATTCTTTCTCCTCCATCAGACCGCACCCACTGGAGTAAGGGTCCCCCAGTAGATGCCATGATGATGGCTGCAGCCACGAAGAGGGAATTGGCCCAGGAGAGTCCCTCCGTCCATCCTCCGGGCAAGGAGTCCCGTTCGATGGATCGCATTGGGAAGCGAGTTTTTAGTTCAGCGACCTTCTCCTTGAGCGCTGAACTACATGGCACATGTCATTAGGATGCAGCGAGATCTGATTAAAGAATACGCTGCATCTCCCCGGAGTCCATCTCGAGTGAGGATAAACAGGTTTACTCCACCCGAATGGCCACTCTCAGATCTGTATCCAATACATCTATGCGGCTGCTGTCTCATGCTACTGAGGGAGCCGCTAGAGCCAGCGGAGCAGGCCTTGTCATGAGGCGACAGGCCTGGCTCCGCCATTGTGATTTTGCTGAGCCCTTCAAGGCGACCTGCGAATGCCCCTTTCGATGGTTCTGCCTTGTTTGGCAAGACTGTTCGAGACATTAGTCCAGAGTGAAAAGGGCGGAAGGCGCTGTCTGCCGGAGTCCGCTTCTCAGCTCCCCAGAGGTCCTTCTCTAAGAACCAAAAGGGACAGAAGAAGATGTGGTTCCGAAGTCGCAGCAGTCCCAACCTGCTCGGATAACCAGTCCTTCCGTGGCAGAGGAGGACGGGAGGTCGTCGTGCCAGAGGCAGGGGGCTCCTGGCAATTTTGGGTCCAGAGAACCCTTCTCTGAGAGACCCACGCAGCAGCCCTGAAGGGTTGCCCGGCTGTCCGTCTCTGGAGGCAGTCGGGCGGTTCGATGCACCTGACTTCTTGGGAGTCCATAACAACAGACAGTTGGGTGCCGACTTATATCCAGAGGATATTCAATACCCCTAATCAAGATTCGCAAAGGGCGCAGCCTCCCAGATGTTCCACCCGACCAAAGGGGGGCGGCAGCTATGGAAAGGGAGCAGGTGCTAGAAAAAAGAGCGATCCAGCGTCCCCAGATCAAGCGGATTAGGGTTTTACTCCAGGTTCTTTTGGTGCCAAAGAAGGCGGGGACTTAAGACCAATTTTAGACCTTTCCTGTTGAACCTGTCAGTAACCAAGCAAAAGTTCCGGATGGTCACCCTGCAATCTATACTCCCCTCTTGAGGAGAACGACTGGATGTGTTCCATAGACCTCAAGGATGCGTACTACCACATTCGGATGGACAGGCGATCCAGGAGGTTTCTTCGCTTCGGCTGGGAGCCAGTCATTATCAGTTCAGGGTCCTCCCTTTGGTCTCACCTCAGCCCCAGGGTGTTTACCAAGGTGTTAGCGGTGGTAGCGGCCCACCTGAGGCTCCAGGGATTACAGGTCTTTCCGCACCTGGACGACTGGCTCCTGACGCATCATCAAGGCATCTTCTGTGCTCAGCCAGGGATTACTTCCTTCAACTAGCACCAAGGCTGGGCATCACGATCAACTGGGAGAAATCTTTTCTGAATCCAACTCAAATTATAGATTTCATAGGAGGAAGACTAGACACCAGATCAATGCGAGCCTTCCTCACCCCAGACCGTATCGTCAGCCTGAGGTGTCATGTGACAGCAATCCTTCAACCATCTCCAACTGCGGCTTCGGTCCTGAGGGCCCTAGGTTCTATGGCGCAGCTATCCGCTTCTAATTCATGCCCGTTTGCATGCGGGTTCTTCAATGGACCCTTCAAGTTCAGTGGTCTCCTCTTTGTTCGTCTCTAACGCTCCGATTGCGGTCAGCAGAGCGTGCAGGGACTCCCTTCTGTGGTGGCTTCTTTCTCCGGAGCCCTAGCAGGAAGACCTTTTTGCGCTGCATTTCCCGAGCCACAGTGACCACGGACGCTTCTTGCCTCGGGTGGGGGCATTCTGCGGGAAAGATTGTCCAAGGCACGTGGAATCCCACAGAGGCGTCATTGCATATAAATGTCCTGGAAATGAGGCGGTGCTCCTAGCGTTGCAAGCACTTCACCACGTTCTTCCTACAGGGACTATTGCGATTCAGACAGACAACATGTCCGTAGTCTGGTATATCAACAAGCAGGGAGGAACCAGGTCTTACCCCTTTGTCGAGAGGCCATGAGAGTCTGGGAATGGGCAATTTCCCAAACGCTTTCTGATAGCAACGCACATTCGGGAAAGTCCAACATCCTTGCGGACAAGCTCAGTCGCACCATCCTTTCTCCACACGAGTGGTCCCTCAATCTTCAAGTAGCGAAGAAGATTTTTGCGTTTAGGGGCAACCCTGTTGCGATCTTTTGCTTCTCCCTCAAACGCCAAATGACAATTTCTTCGCTCTGCTTCCCCACCAGGAGTTCGAGGATGCTCTGGTGCATGCTTGGCCTCCCGGTCTCCTTTATGCCTACCTCCACTTCCTCTGATGCAGAGGTTTCTGCAGAAAGCCAACAGTTTGGGGAGCAGAATGATTCTCATTGCCCCATTCTGGCCTCGACAACCTTGGTTCCCCTTCGTATGGTCTCACAAAATCAATCCACCATGGATTCTGGATCCAATTGGATCTCATCTCTCACCCTCTGGGAATGCCAGTTCCCAATCTACGGACCCTGAAGTTGACAGCTTGGCTGCTCCAATTCCAACCTTAATTAGGACTCGGTATCTCTTCACGGTCAAAGCCATTTGGTGGCTGCTCATAAACCTTCCACCAGACAGGTTTATCGGAGTAAATGGAAGAGGTTCTCTATATGGGCAGGACAGAGAACTGTGGATCCTTTTTCAGCACCTATCTCTGCGGTGCTAGATTTTCTAACAGACCTCTTTCATCAAGGGGCCAGTTCTTCCACGATTAAGGTACAATTGGCTATCTCGCATTATCACATTGGCCAGGACACAGCTCCCCTTATGACAGCGAAATTATGCAAAACTTTTCTCAAAGGAGTTTTTGTTAAGGCCTCCAGTCAAGGAGGTTGTACCGCCTTGGGACTTGTCTTTAGTCCTGCAGGCCCTTACTGCTCCTCCCTTCGAGCCTGCAGCTTCTGCTGATTTAAAATACCTTTCCTGGAAGACTGCCTTTCTGGTAGCTATCACTTCAGCCAGAAGGGTGTCTCAGCTTCAGGCTCTATGTGTCAAACCGCCTTATCTTTCTTTCTTCCCTGATAGGGTGTGCCTCAGGACCAATCCATCTTTTCTTCCGAAGGTCTCTTCTGAATCCAATATTAACCAGTCAATCAATTTGCCTGTCTTTTCCCAAGTATTCAAACAAAGGAGAATACAAATTGCATTCATTGGATGTTCATAGACAATTACGTTTTTATATTAACAGGACAGCTGGCCACAGGAAATCAGATCAGCTGTTCGTCTCCTTTGCTAAATTTGCTCTGGGTAAAGCAGTGTCTAAAGTCACTCTATCTAAATGGATTGCTAATTGCATTCTGCAGGCATATGACACTTCAGGCAGACCTGCTCCTCAGAGGGTTACGGCTCATTCTACTAGGGCAGTTTCTCGTCAGCCGCCTTTAAGTCCCGTGTTTCGTTGGATGATATCTGCGGCAGCTACTTGGGCCTCGCCTCATACTTTTATTTCTCATTACAAGGTGGATGTTGTTTCTAGAGGAAGAGCATCCTTTGGCTCAGCGGTGCTCCGGAACATCCTTCCATGACCGCCCAAGATTCAGGTAGCTAGGGACTCTGTCCCACAGGTTGCAGACGAATGAAGTCTGCCTACTTCAGATTTAGAAGTTATGTACTCACCATAGCGTTCCATCTGAGTAGGTGACTTCATTCGGATGCAACTCATCCCCTCCATCCCCTGACCTTTATAGGCGAGTATTTATGCTGTTTTAGTATACTGTGGTCAGTATTTTGAGGCAAACTCAATCTGAGGTCAGTCAGGGCTTGGCAGGGGTTATGGGTAGAGGGAGGAGCTAGGAGCTGGGCCTAAGCTTTTGAATTGCGGCTCGGATCGAGATCGGATCCGATACCCACAGGTTGCATCCGAATGAAGTCACCTACTCAGATGGAGCGTTATGGTGAGTACATAACTAAATCTGAAGTAGGCAGACTTCATTAGTGCAACCTGTGGGATCTCGATCTCGAGCTGCACAAAAGCAGGCTCAGCTCCTCCCTCTTACCCATAACCCTAACTGACTGACCTCAGATTTCGCTTGCCGCTTTTCAACAGATTCTAGAGCTCCTGGCGTGGTTTGAGATAAGTATAGTTTTTCTGACAGGAAAATTTTTCAAATTCTCTATTTTTGTTATTAATATAGTTAGAGTTGTGTGTGGTTAAGGCTTTCCTCCCTCTTTAGTTAATTTTTCTCGGGTTTTCGTAGTTTGTTTGTGTGTGTGTGTGTTTAGGCCTTGGGTGTAATGTCTGAAGCCCCTAAGGCTGTTCTTTCGAAATGTACCGAGTGTGGCCATAAGCTGTCCCCAGCAGATGGCCCCACACGTTAAATCTTGGGGTTGAACACCTGTCTTCTGGTTGTACCATTTGTGCAGGTTTCAACCCGGCTAAGGGAAGCGGAGGTCGAAGTTGGTGCTGGCGGGTCTTTTACCCCAGATACTGCTTGACCTCTGCCCTCCAGTCAGCAACCTGTTGCTGTGAGTTCTCCCCTCCGGCTGGGACTCAACCTCCCTTAAAGTTGCGGAGGGAAGGATTCTTCTAGGGAGAGACAGAAGGAGAGGCACAGGGAGAAGCACCACAAGAGGAGAGCCGAGCTTCCAGTTCGGCTCCTCCATCTAAGCGGGCCTCCCCTGTGCCTTCTAGCTTTCCTCCTCCTCGGCTCCACTCCTCGGTTCTCTCCTGGACCCGAGGAGGAGGAGGCTAGCCCTTCCAGGAGGTCACCGAGGCGGCTCTCTAGGTCCGGTGGCCTCCTCTAGATCGACCTTTTCTATGAGCGAAGCTGATATGGACGGATGATGAGGAAATTCATCCAGGCCCAAATGCAAATGGGAGTGCTCCTAGCCCCCAACCGGGAGGGGCTTGACCCTTTTCCCCTTAGCTCCTTCTCCGACCCATACCACGGGTTCGGAGCTATCGCCGTGCAGATTTGGATCCGGGGTGGGTCGGATCCGATAGGTCGGCGCACCTCGGATCCGTCCCATCCCTTGAGTGCTTGGTGCCGGACCCGACCTCTCGAGCCGAGGGCGAGCCTCGGATCCGAGGGAGCTGGTGTCTTGGCTCCGTCCAGGTCGGAGCACACTGGTCTCGGATCCGGTTTCGGCTCCGATCCGTCGTCGGATCCAGTGGGGGTCGGCTCTCGGGGCTTAGAGAAGCTGGCTCCCCTCGGCTTTCAACGTTATGGAAAGGGCACTGTCGAGGACATCCGGACCCCGGTCCCTGCCAGCTCCATCCGCACTCCATTGCAGTTGGGCCAGGCCCCCACCAGCCGGTCCCAGGGACAGCCCGCCTCGATGTCCCAAGTGGTTCCCTTGGAACATCCATCTGCTGAAGAGTACTCCTCGGACAGCCCCGATGAAGTACCTCGGGCGCAAGTGCAAGAGGAGGCACATGGACTCCCTGAGTCCGTCACTGAAGACACGGACTTGGATGAAGGGAAGGCTCCCTAGGTCACCCCTGAGGGCGTCTCATTTGGAGACATCATGGAGATGTTAAGGATCAGGGGGTGGTCTGCCCCAAGGCTTCTTGGACGAGTCTGTGTTCTTGGAGGCATTCGGCGGGCCTTCTACCTCTTGGGTGTCCCCTCCTGCTGACCCCTGGTAGATCTTATATCTATCAGGCGTGGAAGGATCCGGACACCATTGAGCCTATCCCTAAGCGCCCGGACCGCATTCTTTCTCCTCCATCAGACCGCACCCACTGGAGTAAGGGTCCCCCAGTAGATGCCATGATGATGGCTGCAGCCACGAGGGAATTGGCCCAGGAGAGTCCCTCCGTCCATCCTCCGGGCAAGGAGTCCCGTTCGATGGATCGCATTGGGAAGCGAGTTTTTAGTTCAGCGACCTTCTCCTTGAGAGCTGAACTACATGGCACATGTCATTAGGATGCAGCGAGATCTGATTAAAGAATCGCTGCATCTCCCCGAGTCCATCTCGGTGAGGATAAACAGGTTTACTCCACCCGAATGGCCACTCTCAGATCTGTATCCAATACATCTATGCGGCTGCTGTCTCATGCTACTGAGGGAGCCGCTAGAGCCAGCGGAGCAGGCCTTGTCATGAGGCGACAGGCCTGGCTCCGCCATTGTGATTTTGCTGAGCCCTTCAAGGCGACCTTCGCGAATGCCCCTTTCGATGGTTCTGCCTTGTTTGGCAAGACTGTTCGCGAGACATTAGTCCAGAGCGAAAAGGACGGGAAGACGCTGTCTGCCGTCGGAGTCCGCTTCTCAGCTCCCCAGAGGTCCTTCTCTAAGAACCAAAAGGGACAGAAGAAGATGTGGTTCCGGAAGTCGCAGCAGTCCCAACCTGCTCCGGATAACCAGTCCTTCCGTGGCAGAGGAGGACGGGGAGGTCGTCGTGCCAACCTTTCCAGCAGTCGACTCAGAAACCGGAGCCGAATGTTTGGAAGTTTTAGAAGGCTTCCCCGACACAGACTGAGTCGGGGGGCCTTCAGGCTTTAATAAGCCCTGCAAGATTAATTTATTCTTGCGTTCCTGCAGGATTCTTGGGCTAAAACCATGACAAACAGCACAAGAGTCCTGCAGGTGCAAAGGTCCCAGGCAATACACACAAGAAGTGTGACCGTCTGTCAGAGACATTTTCTGACAGCACGAGTCACACTTCTTGAAGCCTGAGACCTTAGCATCTTTTGACATAGTGAAAGGAGTGCCTGACAACAACACAAACACACTACAGACACACCCTCTACCGAAGAAAAATATTAAATTATTAAACTATTACGGCTAACACAAAGCCACAAACACACATACAAGCCCTTAACAAAAAACTACTAATTTAGTCACACTAAAGGACTGGGGGAAGGGATGGGGCCGAAGGCCTACAAGTTAAGGGAAGAAAAGGAAGGGAATATAGACACAAAAAAACAGGGGTCGATTTATCTAAATATTAATTAAACTAAAAAGTTTATGGTATGAAACAATAGGGGGTTAAGAAATACCTATTACGGTAAAAACTCTCACTAACCTGCCTGAGCCGGTAAAAAAGCACCTCGTCAGCTATAGCGGCAAACGAGATCTGAGGAGTTACCGCCTAGCATTGTGGGATATAGGGGAGCCTCGTGCCAGTGGAATTAGCTCTCGAGCTTTAGTATTGGCCGAGTCGGAGCCGAGGATCGGCTCCGAACCCATCCAGCAAGAGTAAAGGCGAGATGGACAACTTAACATCAATAGCTACAGCTGTAAGCAAATACACCATATAGAAATACATCTTAGAGATTGTATAAACAGGGAGGTACAGATAAAACCCAGGTAAAAAGAGGGGAAGGTGGGAAGGTAACCTGGACTGCAGCAGTGTGAACACTAACATCTACATTTATGGTAGGTACAAAACTGTACTATGTTCATCGTGTTACACTGCTGCAGTCATCACACTTGGGTTGAATCCCAAAGCTAAGGCTGGGCGGTTGGTACTAAACAGGGTTTGGAGAAGCTTGTAGGCCTTGAAAAACTGCAGTGGCAAAGCCAGCTCTGGTTTTTGAGTATAGAGGCAAGTGGTAGTGCTTGGTGAAGGTGTGCACTGAACTCCAAGTTGCAGCTTCCAAAATATCCTTGGTTGGTACCCCTCTAAGGAAGGCTGCTTATGTTGCTGTAGCCCTGGTGGAATGAGGCCTAATGTTACCAGGTACAGGTTTCCCATGGTGTGTGTAGCAGAAACGGATACAATGTCCTATCCATTTTGAAATGGTCTGTTTTGATACAGGCTTTCCCTGAGATCCTGCAGCATAGGATACAAAGAGCTGATCAGATTTTCTGAAAACCTTTGTTTTATCCAAGTAGAAACGTAACTGCCTGTGAATGTCCAAAGAGTGTAGGAGCTTTTCCCCTTTATTCTGGGGGTTTGGATAAAAGGTAGGTAAATGAATGGTTTGGTTTAGAGCCACACTGGATACTACCTTTGGCATAAAGGAAGGGTTAGTTCGTAAAAAGACTCTGTCTTGATGAAAAATGATGAAAGGCTCCACTGCCATTAGGGCCTGTAGCTCTGAGACTCTTTGTGCTGAAGTTATTGCTAGCAGCAGGGCAGTTTTCCATGATAAAAATTGTAAATCAGCTGAAAAAGCTGGCTCGAAGGGCGGTAGTGTAAGTTTTTCCAAAACAAAATTGAGGTCCCAAGTTGGTGTTGGTGCTCTTCGGGGCGGTCTTATGTTCTTAGCCCCTCTGAGGTACTGTCTTAATAATGGATGTGAAAAAATAGGAGGATCTGTGTTGTAATGAGCTGAAATAGCTGAAGCGTGGATATTTATAGATGAAAAGGAAAGGCCTTTGTGCAACATCTCAGTTAAATATTGCAGAATCTGAGGAATATTTGGGACAAGAGGATTTTGGCCTTTAGCCTGGTTCCAGGTGCAGAATCTTTTCCAATTGTCTGAGTAGGTTTTCCTGGTACTGGGTCTCCTGGCCTCCAGAATGACATCCATAACAGCTGTAGAGCGAAGTGTTGACTGCTTGTTTAGATAATCTGCCATGCAGCCAGATTTAAGGTCTTGAGCTGGCTGTGTAGAATCTGATTGTTTCGCTGAGTCAGCAGGTGAGGAATTTGAGGTAAAATCCATGGTGGGCCTTGAGCCATGTTCCTTAATATTGGATACTAGTGTTGGCGTGGCCAGTCTGGAGCAATGAGTATCACTTGTGGCCTCTCTAATCTGGCTTTTAGCAGCACCTTTGCCAGAAGAGGCAGTGGAGGAAAGGCATACACTGTTAGTGTTTTCCAACTGAATGAGAGGGCGGCCACTTTCCAAGCTAGAGTGTGGTATGTCTTTGTGCAAAACTTTCGCAGTTGGTAGTTTTGGGGGGAGGCAAACAGATCTATGTCTGGGCTCCCCCATTTTTGAGTTATCATTGTGAATACTTGTGGGTCTAGTTTCCACTCGTGAGAATCCACGATATTTTTGCTTAGTTTATCTGCCAATGTATTTTTTTTTTCCTGGCAGGAATTGTGTTTGTAGTTGAACTTGGTAGGTCAGTGCTGTGTTCCACAAGGTCATTGCTTGCCTGCATAGGGGGTAGGAATGTGTGCCCCCTTGTTTGTTTATGTACTACATCACTGTGGTGTTGTCCGTCTTTATTAGAAGTTGTCCTGGATGTAGGAGGTCCTTGAAAGCTGTTAGGGCATTTTGTACAGCTAGCATCTCTTTTTGATTGATGTGGAGATGCATTTGATCTGCAGACCATTTGCCCTGAATACACTGTTCTGCCATGTGTGCTCCCCAGGCGTAATCCGTTGCATCTGTTGTCATTGTTTGCCTGGCTGTGTGCAAGGTGAAAGGCTGACCCTTGTTGAGGTGACATGCCTGAGCCCACCACAGAAACTCCTGTTGAAGGCAGAGAATTAGTGGTATTATTGTTTCCAAACTGTGGCTGTGTTGAGTCCATACGCTTTTCAGGTACCATTGTAATTTCCTCATATGCAGTTTGGCATATGGTATTAGTAGTATGCAAGATGCCATGAATCCCAAGGCCTGCAGAATTTTTCCTGCAGGGAGTTGGGTCTTTGTTGCCATCATTTTGAAGTACTGAGTCAGTTGTCCTTGCTTGTCTGTCGTGAGATGAGCCATCTGGGCCGTTGTATTTAAGCTGGCACCCAGGAATACCCTAGGCAACTTAGTAGGTTTTTTACAAACGCCAGATGTTTTAAAAGAATGTCCTTGCTGTCTGCTTGAATAAGGCAGTCATCCAGGTATGGATATATTTGGATTCTTCTTTGTCTGCAGTATGCAATTCCTGGTGCTAGGCATTTTGTGAAGACCCTGGGTGCAGTAGATAAGCCAAAGTGCAGTGCAGATAATTGGTTATGAGTTGTACCTGCTATAAATCAGAGGTATCTTCTGCAATTTTGTCTGATAGGGACATGCAGGTATGCCTCCTTGAGGTCCAACGTTACTAGCCAAGCCTTCTTGCCCAGCATGGGAAGAAGTTGCTGTAGTGTCAGCATCTTGAATTTGGGTACTTCCAGGTATGTGTTTAAAATTGAAAGGTCCAGAATGGGTCTCAAGCTTTGTACTTTCGGGGAACCAGAAAGAGTCTTCAGTAAAATCCTCGTCCTTGCTCCTGTGTAGGAACCTGTTGAATGACTCTCATGTCTATGAGTGTTGTAATTTGTCTTTGAGCCTCTGCCCGTTGATTTGATGGCAGGTTTGGCATTCCTTTTATCCTTGGTAAAGTGTGAAAGTGGAACCTGTATCCTTGAGTTACAATATTTAGGACCCATTTGCCTTTTGTGACGATGTGCCAATTGTCTGCAAAAAGTGCAAGTTTTCCTCCCAAGGGAGCTGCCAAGAGTGATTTGCTTGGCAGTCTGAGGGGTAAGTCATTGTGATTGTCTTCTGATAGTTTGAGACCTGTCTTCTCCTCCTTTCTGGGTTGTGACACCCCATTGTCGTGACTTGTAAGAGCCTTGTGGCTGACCTATGCCCCTTGGGTGTCTGTATTTGCCCCTCTGAGGTCTGTCAGAAGTTGGAAAGGACCAGTTTTTGGCTGGCCAATTTCTGCTGAAACGAGGGGGTTGGACCTGTAAAAAATCCTTGACCGTCTGCATAGATTTTGCCTTATCCTCCATTTTCTTTAAAACCTCTTCTGCTTTCACACCAAATAAAACATCCTGCTGTAAGGGTGCATCCAATAACTTTGCTTTAACATGATCAGGTAAAGTTTGTTCTTTTAACCAAGCATGCCTACGAATGACAGACCCTGTTACAGCTGCTCTGCAAGAAGCTTCCAATGAATCAAATCCACATTGCAAAGTATGTTTTCCCACTTGTTCTGCTGCATGCAACAAATCTTGCATTTCCTTGTAATCAGGCTGCTCTGTATGTGTGCTCATTTTTTGTTTTAATTGAGACATCAAATATCGTTGATATTTCAGCATGTGAAACTGGCAATTTAAGGCCCTCGTAGCTAGAGTAGCTGAGGTATATACTTTCTTTCCCCATCTGTCTAGTGCTCTAGAATCCCTTTCAGACGGTACAGGATTTTTAGCAATAGAGGCCTTAACCCCTTTGGGACCCTGGGAAATGGTTTCTGGGTCAGTAACAGGGCTTTTATATAGGAATTTATGTGAGTCGGGGACGCTGTAGTATCTGTCTGGTTTGGCTGGTGCAGGAGGTAATGAATCTGGGTTAAGGCTAGATTCTGAGTAAACATCATCCACAATGTCTAACACAGGTGGAATAGCAAGGGGTCTGTGCTGGGGTAGTAAGAGGAACTCTCGGAGCCTTTTCTTAGAATCAGAGTAATCCTGGCCTTCCCAGTGGAAATGTTCCCTCATGGTATGTAAAGTTTCCCCAAAAGAGTAGTCTTCTGGAAGAGATGCTGAAGGAATAGACTCTTCAGCATCAGTGTCTTCATAAGGGGGAAAAAGAGTACTCCTGTTCCTCAGAAGAATCTGAGGTAATGGAAACCTGGCAAGAGGAAGCATAGTCCTCCTCCTGTCTAGGCCTTTTGTCAGGTGGGGAATGGGAACCCATGACTAGGGTAATTAAGTCTTCGGCCATCTTAAGCATCTGTTTCTTAGGCATGGGGCCTTGCACTGGAGACTGCTGTACAGGCTTCCTTACTTTTAATGAAGTTTTCAGTTTTGCAAAGGATTTAATAGTAAGTGTAGTCAGTCAGAAGACACCTTCAGCAACTGACGGCCTTTCAACTACACCAGAATCCCCATCAGCCATGGAGTCGGAAGGGCCTAAAGATAAAGGCTCTGGAGGCCTTGCAATCTCCGCTTGGGAGTCGGATGCAGGCTGGGGTTCTAAATCAGCGGTCGTCAGGGGCTGCGTAGGCGCCTCACTGAAAACCGGAGAACCGGCGACTGGCCTAGCAGAGGTCTCGGAGTCTGGTTTGGGTTTCGGCTGCCTGACCTTATATTTGTGCTTTTTGTGCATCCCGGTCGTCGGTTGCTCTGACGGCATGGTATAATTAAATTTTCTACCAAAATAATGTTGGGCGAAATCAAACAGACTTTTAATAGTTCGTTTGTTAAACCTAGCACAAAACCAACAACCTGTGACGTCGTGGTCTGGGTCTAGGCAAGGGATACAATAAGAATGAAAATCCTTATGAGGTATTTGCTTCCCACAAGAAATGAAATTAACTTTTTCTGACATTGGACTGAGGCAAGAAAAGGTTACCCAACGGGGTACTTAGCTTTATTGAAGACTTTGGTCTGAAATTTGATTTGAAAATCTCAGGAGTCGGCCAACCGGCACTTGCAAACTGCTTCTGCTTCGGGCACCGCATGGCAAAAAAGACTGGAGAAAATGGCGTCGGCTGCTCTTTTATACCCCTGTCGCACTGACGTCAGAGAAGAAGCGACAGCAACCGACGCCGGACCAAGACTTTGGAACTCGGGCCGACTGTGGGACAGCCTGACGGCAGATAACCCAACTGTGATGACTGCAGCAGTGTAACCCGATGAACATCGTAGATTTAAATTACTACACCTGAACCCGCTGCCCCTGTTGGCCCTTTAGCTGCATGGGCAATCAGCCTAATGAACAAGTTAGAAACTGCTTTGAGGGTGACAAGCTGAGAGATAACTTTGTCTTGTACCCCTTCAGCTACTGCTCCTGTGAGAGTATCCGACAGCTCATTGATCAGACCTCTCAGTAGCCTGGTAAAGTGAACCATGCAATTCAAAGACCTGGAAGGAAAGGTCAATGAAGTGTAAACATGCTTCGCAAACCTATCCGGAGTCCTGGACTCCTTGTTAGGAGGATGGATAGTAGGACTTTCTTCTGCAAGTTCCCTCTTTGTGGCTGCTGCTATCACCATGGCGTCTACAGGGATACCCTTAGCCCAATGTTGCTCTTCCTTAGAGGCAGAAAGGATCCAGTCAGACCTTTTGGGGATCGGCTTGATGGAGTCCGGAATCTTTCAGGCCCAGAGCGTGATCAATCTGATGAGCTCGCCAGCGGGCGGAGACATCCAAGAGGAAGAGGATTGGGCACAAAAAGCCTCCAGGTATACAGCCTCCTCCGAGGAAATCTGGAGGGAAGACCAGACACCCCTCTGTTTTAAGGATTTCCAAGATGTCTCCAAAGGAAACATCATCGGGGGTGACCTGGGGGAACATTTCCCCCTCATTAAAATCGGCATCCTCAGTGAAGGACTTCTCAGAGAAATCTAAGTGCTTCCTTTTGCACTTTTTCTTCGCAGGTACTTCCTCGGGGCGATGCTCCGTGGAAGTATCTGAAGAGGAAACCACCAAGGCCGGTCTTTCCTGATGCTTTTGTGCCCTCTGTCCCAGGGATGAGGCTGATGACAGCTGCGGTCAAAGGGATGCGGAAGTTTGGCCCGACAGAGATGGCAAGGACAGGGAGTCCACAATGAACAAGGTCTCCTCCATGATCCAGAAAGCCGGCCACACTGTAGAGGAATGGGAGCCCAGAACTGAAAGACTCCTTCAGACCTGTACTCCCACCCTGCACCGAGGAGGAGGCCTCCAAAGCAGAACCTTCTGGCGAGCCAATGAAAGCCGAAGCACCGAGGAGCATGGAAAGTTCCAAAAAAAAGGGGGGGGGGTCGAACCCTGCCCCTAGAAACTGGCAACAAAGTCTCGACCACGGGTGTCTACTGGTTCCGAAAAACTGGAGGAGCTCAAGGCCATTCTCGGTTCTGGAGATGAGGCTCTTACCGGAACCAAGACAGTCTGAGCCAGGTAGGTCGGTGACAGGGGCTCCAAAGACTCCGGTGCACTGGATGAGGAATATGAGGCAGTGTGAAGGAAGGAGAGGTCCCGATGCCGAGTTGGCTGGGAGCTGAAGGAGGTAATCCCCTCGTCGTCAAGAGATGGTCCACCAGCCTCATGATGTCCAAGTCCAAGAGGCTCTTAGTGGATCAAACAGATGACACCGAAGGAGACCTAGGCGGTCTCGGCTCCACGAAAGGACTAGGTGGTCAGTCTGCAAATGGATCGACCGAAGGAGAATACCTTGCCCTTGGTATTGATGTCAAAGTAGTCTGCTTCAGTACTGACAGGTCTGCTGGTACCCAGGCTGCAGTTGTCTTACCTGGAGCAGTGATAGGTGTCGAATCAGTGCTGCCTATTGGTGCCGAAGAAATTGTTGACATAGTAGGCTGTTACGTTAACTTTTCAGGTGGTT